>NW_014040906.1:422356-514879 GCF_000293215.1 Trichosporon asahii var. asahii CBS 2479
CCCCGTGCAGCTGCTCGACGGTCTCACGGTGAGACTGTTCTCTCGACTTGGTAGGAGATAGGCTTGAGTCAGGGACTCGCAGGTGATAGGATCCGCAGGGCGCAACTTGTTGTTCCTGGACCCGAAGACACTACGCATTTACGTAAGGGTGTCGTAACGCCCCGGCCTCACACGCCCTCCCCAACTTTCCTGATCGATCCTGAGGGGGATCCGGCCCTGAGTCTCTCGTGACCCTGCCCTGCCCTGACTTGCGCCCTGTGGCCCCCCTACGCCCCCTTACGCTTATTCATACCCACCACTCCGTCTCCTTTTTGCTCTTTTTCGACTGCTCGCAAAGACCGACATCGTTCTGCGCTTCTCTTCTGCAGCCTCCCGCCCCCGCGCTCCAACAAAAGAACACAACAGGGTAAAATAGCACCAAGCGCCGTAGCATACCACGCGCTCATCACTCCATCCATCCTCCCCTCACACACTCCACCCCCGCACCCGTTCCACCCGTTGAACCCGTCAACCCCTTCAACACCGTTCCTAATCCTGCGATCAGCCAGCCAGCCAGCCAGCCAGCCAGCCAGCCAAGCATCTCCCAAGGTTAGTACTGCCTCCCCCTCCTCCTCTCCTGCCTCCCCTGCCCGTCCCATCATCCATGCCCCCTTTCGTCTACCCCTCTCTCGGCTCTCGGCCCTGCTGCCGCACCCCCTGCATACCCTGTCTGCGCTTCCTTCCACACTCTCGGCCTTCTTACCCCTTCTTTGTTCTGTTTCCCTCTGGCTGCGCGCGCGGGGCACATGCCCAAAGACGCAATACCGGGCCAGCGAATGGGCGGGCGACCGAACGTTGAGCAGAATGCGCAATACACGCCATCCGCGCGTCTGGGCTACGCCATACATGCTCCAGCCTGTGCGTCTCATCGGTTCCTGTCGCTTAAGCCTGAAGTGAGCCTAAGTGAAAGAAACTCAACCCAAGCCTGAGCCAAAGCCACCGCAGGGCAAATGGCTCAAGGGGCGCGACCCGAGGGGCGCTTCGGGCGGTGCGCCCGCGGCTCCTGAGCTCCTGCACGGCTTGCACTCGGTTTCTTGGGATCCACCCAGTACATGCCAGGTGTCCCACCTGCTTGCTCCTGGCCCGTACATGACTTGCTGCGGTCCCCGATGCGACCGATGGGATTTCCTGTCTTCTGTACCGCTGCTGCACCGCTGGCCGGCCTCGCTCTGGTGGGACCGACCGATGCGACACTCTCTGCACAGACAGACGTGCGTACCGTCCTCTCTCTCCTCAGAGTTTATCAGTCGCGTTTACCACTCTTCTCATCCATTTTTTCCCCTTCCTACCTTCTCCCTCTTCTCCTCGCCTCCTTCAATTGTGTTTGGCCACATCAGTGCTCGGTCTTGCATCACACCTTACCACACCCACCCACCCTCGCACCCGGCCTTTGTTATTGTCTCTTTCTCACTTCCACACTACACACCCCTCTCTCACACACACACACACAAACACACACATATTCCCGCCAACGCTTCGGCCACCCGCGCGCACACGCCCCTTCACGAGCATCACACCGATCATCCCCCTCCCTGCACCTTTCATGTGTATCCGCGGCTGTCCGCTCTCGTAACCCCTCCCCCCCTGCACCTGCGCACCGACGAACCACGGACCTAACGGGACAGATCACCGCCACACCCAGCTCGCCCAGCGATTCAGACCCGGTGACCAGTGACTTGTGGGTATCATTCTCTTAGCGCGATAGCGTATGTGTGCATGCGCGCATGCGTGCGATGGCGTCTCGGACCGGGCCGCCGGTACGCCAGTCACTTGACTGGCCTGGCTGGTGCTAGCGTCGCTGGCGTCGCTGCCGCTGCTGGTGCGGGGCCAAGATAGCCCAGCGATCCAGCGAGCGAGCGAACGAGCCAGCGAAGGCGGTTATCGCCTTCGGTCCGCTGCGCCAGCGCCTGCCAATACACCAGCGGCCCGGCACCCGGCAGTCCAAGCAGCCTAGCGTCTTCCCTTTCTTTACCCCGCGCACCCCGCGCACGAATCGCACGAAACGAGCAAACAGCCCCGCACCCCAGTGTCTTATCCGTTGCTCTACGGTGTTGCTAGCGCTGGCCCCGCATGCGCTTGCTTGCGCTTGCTGATGGCTCGCATGCGGCGTACGCGGCGTAGCGGTGGCTCGCAGATGCCCGTTGCACCATCATAGCGTCGCCAGCTCGTGCAGCTGGTCCCAGGTGGTCATGCGCGCGCATGCGGGCCCCGCCAGAGTAGTGTCGCCGCATTCCGCACCAGTCTTAGAGCGGTACCAGTCGCAGGCATTCTGTCTTCTATCAGCTAGGGTTTCAGGCTGCTGCAGCTGGTCTTTTGCATTCCTGCTGCTTGGGTTCCCCTGCTTCCGCTCTGCTTCCTCTTGGTTCTGCGATACAAAAGAAGGCAGCGGCAGGAATAACGCCGCAGCGCTTCTACTTGCAGCACCTTCTGATCCCCACTCCATCACTTATCTAGAGCCTTCAGCTTCTGGCTTCCGTCTTCTGTCACTCTCGTCACTTTCTCCCCAGCCCCACTCTCAGCGCCATCAGGCCATCAAGTTCCAGCGCCCGCTAACAGCGCAGCCCTCAGTCCAGGTTTCCCGGTGCTCGCCCGCGTGCACCCATTCTCTCGCCACAATTCGCATCAAAGAGTGCTACCCGCCCTCGCATCGCTCCGGTCTCCTGGCCCAGCGACGCCGCGACATCCCCGATCGCGATACACGCGAAACCCTCTACTGCTACGTCACCAACGACTCGAGCAGCATGAGCGAGCGCCCGAGCTCCGGGCACAAGCGTGCACCGTCTGATGGATCAGACAGGCTGCACCCGCACGACCAGCGTTCCCGCCCCTCAAGCAGGCCAACGAGCAGGCACGGCCCCATCAAGCGTTCGCCGCCGGGCACCGTCTCCCCGGGCTCGAGCCACGGCGAGGGCTCCCGCGGCCCGACTTGGAAGACCGAGTCGCACAGCCAGTCGGCGTCCGGTCCGCGCGGCGACAGCGGCAGCCCGAACATGTCCGCCGACGATGGACAGAGCCCCCGCCCCGTCACGCCCGGCACTGGCATGACGGTGAACAGGAACCAGCCGGCCTTCATCTCCAAGCTGTACGCCATGCTCCAGGACCAGAAGTACGCGGACGCCAACCTGATCTACTGGGCTCCGGACGGGCGTTCGTTCATCTGCCCGAACCCGATCGAGTTTGCGCGCGACGTGCTGCCCAACTTTTACAAGACGAACAACTTCCAGTCCTTTGTCCGCCAGCTCAACATGTACTCGTTCAACAAGGTCAGCGACCTGTGCAGTGCGACGCAGTCTGACCCGTCGGCGTGGGAGTTCCGCCACCCGCTGTTCTGCCGCGACGAGCCGGAGAAGATCCACCTCATCCAGCGCAAGGCTGGCGGCCGCTCTGCAGACAGGAGGCAGCAGCACGCCGCTGGATCCCCAGACGAGCGGCCCAGTACCGCCAATCTCATGTTCAACAGCCCCCAGCGCCCCAGCAGCAGCAGGCACGGCTCCGCCCCCCGCCTGCCCCAGGAGGCGATGTATCCCAGGTACGAGCGGTACGAGCGCGAGCCGCAGACGACGTACTGGAACCACCAGCCGGCCGCGCCGTCAACGGAGGGCGACGTGGCGGCGCTCGAGCGCGAGCTGCAATACATGGGCGCGCGCCTGCAGGCGGAGCGGCACGAGAGTGCGCGCCACTCGCTGGAGCTGCACGGCCACCTCCTTCGGATGACGGACATGGTGGCGGACCTGAGCGCAAACGACACGCACATGAACCGGGAGGAGCTGTTCGGCTTCCGCGCAGATGTGATGGAGCGCTACAAGCCAGGTAGCCGACGGCCAGCGGTATTACGAGCAGCACCCGGGCCACCCGCCACCGGCGCCGACGCACACGCAGCATCCGCCCAGCAGCTCCCACTCCAACTCGAGCTACCACGACAGGTACCACCCGTACCGCCGCAGTCCCCCGGGGACGGCCGAGTCGCGCCCGGGATCAAGCCGCTACGAGCAGGTGCCGCGCGCACCGCCCCCGCACCCCTGGGAGCGCGATGCGAGGTACGAGCGCTACTACGACGATGAGTACTACCGCCGGCGCGGCGCGAGGGATGTGCGCGACCCGCGCGACGCCCGTGATCCTCGTGACCCCCGCGATCCCCGTGACCCCCGCGACCTCCGCGATCCAAGGGACGTCCGCGACGACCGCTTCGACGAGCGCGCCGTGCCCGAGCAGCCGGCGTCGCTGCGCAACATCCTCCACTAGCAAATAGCACATTAGCACATCCAGCACACACCACACCCTCACGCCTCCAGAGGAGGCAGATCACGACCACACGACCAATGTATGTAACGACCCCTTCCATGACGCGAACACTTGCCCAGCGCAGTCCCTGTCGCGACCGCCGCCTGCCAGGCCACACATCATCCATCCCAGTATTGTACTGTAAGCATGAGGTCACAGCTGCCCAGACACGATATGCAATCTGTGACCTATTACCCTGCGAGCGAAGCGAGCATGAGCCGAGAACGGCAAGAGGGTCGGAACAGTGGCACAGCCTGCACCGCAGCGGGCAACACCCGGCCGGCAGCGAGTGATCGTCGCTTTCGCCTCGGTCCGCGATCCGTATTCCGCACGCCCCGCACGACCCTCACGCCCCTCACGCCCTTCATAGCCCTACGCCACCAGATTGTGCCCGAAGGCCGAGGCTTAGGCAGCTATAGGCTTGCTCTAGACTCGCAGAATGTTGTTCCGCACGCTTGTTAGCTCGATATCGGGCGCCGAGAAGGCCCAGCAAACGCCTCCCACGCCTCGCAGGCTGGACAGACTGGGAGATCTCTTTGACCTCAGAGGGCGGGCGAGACTAGACCGCAACAAACTACTGTACGCTATTGTCGCGCTATCGCGATCGCACGCACGAGCACTACCCCACAAGCGCGCCAGGGTGCGGGGTGGCTTCTGGCGTCACCGTGAACTCTGGTCCGCCATTAGCCGCCCTAACTTCTGTTGCTCGCTTTCGCTCCCTTTCGCCCGCTTTTGAGTGCATGTGGCTCGATATAGCACGCAGATGTGGTAAGCGCCCGTGCTAGTGCTATCGAGACGGACATTCTGGGCTGCTTTCATCGACTTTAGCGCCGGAGCAGCGAGTGTCCCTTTGCTGCAGGCAGGCGAGCAGGCGAGCCTCGGGAGCACAGATATGAAGAGGCAAAGTTACTGCGCCGCGCAGCAGACTCCGACTCTCTTCTCCCGGGACCCAGAGTTTAGCTCACACTAGCGCGACCCGTACTTCCAGCTACATCCCGGCAAATACCTTCTTTCGTCGTTTTCGTCGTTTCTGCGGCTCCATGCGGCTCACCTGACTCTTCCTTCTGCGTATGTTCAGGCCTAGTGCGGAACCCAGAGTGCGGCCCGGCCCTGCCACCCCTTCTTCGCATCGTTTGCGTCGGGCCAGAGATAACGTACACTCTCCTTCCCCAACAGCCGAAGCGAGAGTGGCGCTCGGGGGAATGACGGCACCCAGCGTGATCTGCGTCACGCACGCACGCAACTCGGCGCAGTTGCAATCGCAAATCGCACGAGGGCATGAAGCATCACAGTGCAATCCTGGGCCTAACTGTAGGGCTCGGACCTGGGCCGATCGCGCGACGGCGACCCAGTCTGGATGATCACCGGTGATCAGTGGGGCGCGGAATGGAGTCTAACGCAGCACCCGATCCCGACAGCGCCGTCGTCCGCGGCACTGTTGCATTGTTCTAGCGTCTCCAGACGCCAGACCTTCGCTGGAATGCGATCAAACGAGGCTGATGCATCACAGTGTGCATCGTGTACAGCGCGGCGATCAGCGCGACGGCTCACGGGGACATGAATGCCTAGGCTTTCATGCAACTCGCCTCACAGACGTTTCTAGACCCCACGACTTGCGACACACCCGACACGACCCGCGCGCTTGACGCCAATAAACGCAGCGACCCGCGCTTTCTCTTGCTAATTGCAGGAAACGGCGTACGTACGACCATCCGCCTGCCCCAGAACTCAGGCGTGATGTCACCAGCGTGCGTACGCTGCCCGTGACTGCCCCGAAAACTCACCAACTCAGTCCCCATCACACACCCGTGCCGTCGTGCCGGGCAATTCACCCAACTCTGCGCCAGAGGTAGTGTTTACCGGAAACTGCATGTCACATTTCGTCCTTCGCCCCTGGCACTGGGTTTGGTCGCACGCAAGAAGGAATTAATATGCTGACGCGAGTCTCGGAACGAACACACTTCGATCGGTGCCGTGCCGCCAGGTCCTACCAGGTCCTGCCAGGACCCCATTGTTTGCAAGGCACTACGGCGCGTACCTTCATCTCCTCGTCACCTCCGCGCCTCCTTTGACGTTTGACGGATATTCAGCAGTCCGACAAGGTCAAAGCGCAGGCTTACGACGCAGAACTCTCCTTCGGGGTGTGAGTTCCTGGTGACACTTCTGCGAAGATAGGGGAACGAGAGCATACGTGCGCCGTCTGTATGCGTCGCATGCCACATGGCACGCAGGCTCCGCCAGCTCCGCCGGAACCCAGAGCCCGAAACGCAGATTAAGCGCACGGGCCTAACTCTGCGCGGCGGGCTTCCAGACTTTCCACTAGATTTCGAGAGTTTCGAACGCGGGTTCGACTGCCCTCGACTGCCCTTGACGGCCCTCGATCAGAGGTCTGGCGCGAACTTTGACTGAACTCTATTCCCCCCTCCGTCCCTTCCCGGCTCATCCGGGCACACCCCCTGTCCGGGCGTATATTAACGAGAGGTACCGAAAGGTACGCCCGCCCGTACTTTACGGATGCAGGTGCATGCGTCTGGACCGTGACCGACACCACCAGCTCTTAACGCCAGCGGCCATTGCGAGATCACCGCAACTCACTCTTGTGTTTGCCCACATGCCGCCTCACTGGAGCTGACACCACGTACAACTGACCTTGGACTGGTTTTGGACTAGTCTTGTTACGAACAGCGCCGCCGCGCCACCGGGAAGCAGCGGCGACGCCTGCCCGCTGACCGCAAGCTAAACGCAGGCCAGATTGCTCGTTGGGGAGGAGAGTTAAATGAAAGAAGAACCTTCCCGTGCTCCACGGAAACGATGCGATGCAGCTCCAAAACGCAGCTCGGCGTCGAGGTGGAGACGGCGCATGGAATGCGGGGCTCTCGGGATCGCGGCCATGATACTGAGACCTCTGCGGTACCGACCGGGCCACACGGCACGGCGGCACGACGGTACGAACGGCACGACGGCACGCGGCACGATTCCAGCCAGACGGAGGCGGTGCGTGCCTCCGTCGCCGTAGCGCCACACGATAACATGCATACGTGCATGCGCCGGGGTACGTTTCCAGCGCACCGCCTGCCCCGACGTAGGTTTTGACTGCGCGTTCGGTCAAAGTTCCAGCGCACCGCCTCGTCGCATGGCGGCGTCACCGGGAAACTGTTTTCGCGTGGAAGAAGGAGATCTGTCACCGCCTCAAAGAAGTCGACGCACACGATCGGAGGTTTGGCAGCGCCTTGCGGCCTGCCCTCGCCGATGCCCGGTTGCCTTCTGTCTGGCTTGCGCAGGAGACAGAGCAGTGCAAGTGCTGCGAAGGAACACGACGAGACGGCGAGCAAGGGCGCCAAGCGCATTGAACGGTTGCCATGCATGCGCACAGCATTACTGGCGTGCAGATAAGTCGGGATGATGGCGCTAGAATGTTGAGAGAGGATCGATCGTGGCACTTCTACTACTGTAGCCTTGGTGTGTCTGCTGTCCCCGTCATTGCCACTAACGAGCTGGCAGCGAATGTCTCGCATAGCAGTGCACTTTAAGTCACTAATACTTCATGATCTCACGGATCATGACATGCGATCAGGGCTTGCACCATTACTGGGGGCTCGTCACATGAAGACTGAAGACAAGGTAAAGAAATGATCGCTTTTCGGCCTGTTTGCTGGAACGACGTGGTGAATCTCGGATCCGATGCACTGCGAGCGACGGTGTACCCTCTTAGCGCGGAGTTCCGCACATTCCGCCCTCCGTGACCACCACGCAAGCCGTGACACCTTTTAACGCGCTCGTTACTGTCCTCCGTGCTTATTGTTGCATTTCCCACTGCATGAAAGAGCAGATATCATGAGAAATGAAGCCCTCCGACAGGTAAGACACGTGCGGAGCAGAGTGCTTTGCGGACCACTGCTTCGGAACGAGCGGGCTGACGCCGCCCTCCGTAATACGTCCCCGGAGAAGCCGAGGGTCCGGGAGCCTCGGGTGATCCACTCGCCGGGTCCGGAAGACGCTACCAATCCACTGGGCGCGGGTGGGAGTGCATACGTGCATGCGTCCTGCATGTGGCGGATGTGTGTCACACACAGAGTGCCACTTCTGTCGACTGCCCTCTGGTCCGAAGCAGGTCTAGCAATCTCACGCATGCATTGCCAGTCATCTACAGAGGAGCAAACATGCTTGGAAGGCCGCGCACGGGCTGTTCCCCCTTAAACAGCCGGCAATTTCTCAATCACGGCGACAAATTTTGCTTAGGCCGGCAATGGTGTACGACAGTATCCTTGCGCTGTAACAAGCAACATGTTACCGCGCGTCGATGCACTCTGACTCAGAGCCGTACTTGTGCTGCGCCTGGAGCAAGCGGAACTTGACCTTCTGGGGCCACTGATGGACGTTCGAGCGCGGGCGTCTGTCCCAACCGAGCAACAGCCAACGGGCGTGCACAAGACGGTGCGAGAGACGCACTGCAGCCGCGTCTCATGCACCAACGTCGTTCGTACCTTCTGCTCTGGTCGCTATGGAGCGCCTCCGCATTGCTTGCACACCGAGTGGTGCTCTCCTCCTCGTTCATCCACTTTCGACAGGTCAAGATCGACCTTCTGAGTTTGAGAAATAGCCAGCAGAGCATCCAGGAGCAGCGAAATGGTCTCGCACCCGCTAGGGACCGGGCTCGGCGCCGCCGCGGGCATGCTCGCCATCAATAAGCGTCTCTTCGCTAGTATATCGGTTAGTATAATCGCCTCTCAAACGAGAGTTCCTCACCTCCAAGTGATCGCGATAGAGCAGGGTTCGACTCCCTGGCGGAGAACAGAGAGGGAGACGTCCTCCTTTTGCGTGTTTTGGAGTCCTCAAGCATCCCAAGCAATATGAATCGACGACCTGGGAGACAACGCGGAGCTCCGGAGGCTGGCGTATGGTGACTGACGTGTGACATGGCGGCCGCTTCAGTTCAGCAGGGAGCTCTCTGACCTGCTCATCCGTCGAGGGTGCGCCATCACATATCGCCGATGGTCCCGCTGACTCGCAACGATCTGCGATCTGACACACTCATGCTCCCTCCCTCGACCCGCAGCTCTGTGGAACATCTAAGCGTGAGCAGTTACCTCTCGAACAGAACTCTATGTGTTAACGTCAGTTCGCCCAGACTACAGGGTCAGGTCTTCCCCGTCACTCGTCTGCAGTAGAGCTCGGATGCATTCGGAGCTTGCGCTATCGCTCCCCCCATGACTACTCACCTTCACACAGAAGACAGTGGTTAAAGGGCGAAACGCTTCCTTGCTTCGGTGATGTCCGGATGGGTGGTCGGCAATGAGCGCGTCCGGGTGGCGTTCTGCAGCACGGTACCGAGCAACCGTTAGCGCTTATCCGGACAGTGGGAAGCTAGTGGGGCTACACCGAGTCAAACCCGTTCCTGTCATGAGCATGTAGAGGTTCTTCAGCACGAAGCAGTTGGGGGGGAGGGGGGAAATGGTTCTGTAGGCGACGACCGACCAGCGGACACCGTCTTCCCTTCAAGTTTTTGAAATGAACAGGTCTCTGCATTCCGGAGAGATCGCCGCGTGGGACGTGCTCCTGTCGGATCTGCCATGCATGAAGAACGCATTGACGGCGATGGATCCACGGGGCTTCGCTGTCCGATCTTGCTCGGGAGATGACGGAAGACAGCCAGCGAGGGGAGAAAGCAGTCGCGTCCTGCACAGGCACTAACATTCGTTGTCGCCTGTTCCGCACCCAGCCCCATTCCTATGAATTGCGAAAAACGGACAGTTGCACCGTTGATGTGTCGGCGATTGTGTCAGTATGAGGGGCGGAGAGCGAGCCGCCCTCGGAACAACTCAACGAGCACTGGGGCAAGGCAGGTCGAGACCTCGTGTCAGCCTGGCGCTAAGTGTCCGTCCATGTCAGTCGAGTAGATAAGCGAACTGGACGCAACTTCCGGTCACGGTGGTTGTCCATGCTCACTGTTGTCAGTCTGGCCCGTTGTTGTCAGTCTGGTCTGCTGTTGTCAGTCTGCCACCACCCCTGGCGTCATACCGTCGCAAAAGCCCAGAACGTTGGACATGGTCAAGCTTACCTCGCCAGTTGATCCCCTCCGTGTCCCGTGTGCCAGATGTCGGATCGCCACACTGAACAAGCGAACATGAGCTTATCCCCTCTATGCGGCGAACAGAACAGCGTCCACGTCTAGAAGCCCGCACCAAGCTTGTTCTGCCCTCTAGAGTTCCGGCCAAGCTGCACACCTGACCGAACGTACCTCGAAGTTGGATGAAGTTCGGTAAGGCAGTTCTCGAAGACCCCACTGTGCGATGGAGATCTACTCTGCGGCAAGAGTGACCTCGGTGGGTCGGTGTGCCGTGTGCCTGCAGATCCGCCAGATCCGCACCGACCGATCATCCGGACAAACTCAAGTTGACTGTATGTCGATCCTCGACGCCTCCTCGGTCCCTCGGAGGTTTGACAGCTCGGTGGTGGGTTTCCTGACCAAGATCTCCTGAAGCTCATCCGGTGACTGCCGGTCTGAGTCCTGAAGAATCTCCGGTGTCTGCTACGTACGGTGTGTGCGACGCGAGTGACTTCCCGAGTCTCGGAATGGAACTTGCGGTGAGTCTCCCGCCCTCGACGTTGACGTTGACGTCGGCGGCGTGCGCGAGTGCTAAAGTTTTGTCAGGGTGACTCCGACAGACTGGAGTTGAAGACCGATTCCGAAGCCTGCCCTCCTGAGGGTCTCGAGCTCAGGGCCTCGGTGTCGGTTTGCCTAATACTCCATACCTGATACGCGGCGCGCCGTGTCGCCGGTGACCGACTGAGCAGTAAGTGCTGAGGCCGACTGTCCGAGATATCGGCCCAAGTTTTTGCCATGCTTGTTGTCTTTTGATGCAGCTGTGCAGCCAGGCTTCATGTCGTGACCGCGGTGCCGCCCTGGTCTGGGCTCCGCACATGGCCCACTGTCAGGCTCAGACGGTGGTCTGGAGTTGGCATGTCAGGCAGCTTGCTCCAGAAGCTACTAGCTCAGCGAGGTTGCTCGAGATGAGCGCGGAAAACCGTGCAGATCTCTGCGAGAGCGGTAGAAGCGCAAAATGATAGATCCCCGCATATCCGCGCCCGATTCGGATTGCCCGCGCTGTCCGCGCTGCCCGCGCAGCAACACGCACGGAGTGTCGACCGAGGTACGTATCTGATCTCCCTCGGTGAGAGGCTCGGTGTTGGGGTGGAGTGGTGGGGCCATGTCCGCTGATAACCTCGCTCATGCCTCGCTGAGGGTCATTGTCTCGCTGATAACCTCGCTGGAGCTTCGTTCATGGAAGTGTTCACCGAGCTTGGAGGCTCAGCGGGCGCCGTTCCATCCGCGCGCGGATCGGAGTGTTCGTTTGGATGTACCGGTGTACTCAGACTCGGTCGTTCACTTGTATGCTTGGCGCAGCGCAGAGTGTTCTTGAGAGTGTCATGCTCGTTGTTGCGACCGAGGTTATGCAGGGAAATGGACAGGGAAAAAACGATCTTGTCTACAATCGCCAGTAGCGCGTATCGGAAGTAGTTCGTGAAGAATCAAGTCAGAGATGGCCGGTGTGACGTTGAGAGTCGAGTCCGCAAGTGGTAGTCAGTCGTGCGTGTAGATGCCATGAGTGGAAGGTAAACACCATCCGGAGCTTTCGACGCTCCACCGAGAGATCGAAAGGACGTCTCCGATTTGCAGGGTGTCGTTTCGAGTATCGTTTCGAGCAGCAAAGTTACTCGCGTCTTCTTTCATTTTTCTCACTTTCATCAGGGCTTGCTGCTTACTGAGCCATGGACCATGCGTGTCAGACGGACTGTGCAGCGCGTACCACTTCACTGGAAGGAGGTGTGACTTCATTGTCAGCCAGAGGAAAGGAAGCCAGAACGCCTAGTGCCAAGAATGTTTTGCGTGAGAGCGTGTGGTGCCGTAAAGTTCAATGAAATGCGCGTGGTGGTCGGGTAGTGGGTTCAGAATGCGGCGGGCAATGGCCGCAGCGGGCAGCTTGATGATTCGTCCACGCAACGCGAAGGACCCTTCACACCCTCACGCTGCCTGTCAGAGATAGCATCATGAGATCATCAAACGATAGCGACGCCAATATGGTGACCTGCTGCTGCGGGCCTGGATTTGTGCACTGCCTTGCTCGATAGACAAGATCTTGAAAGCCTGGAACTAGGAGGTACTGCCCGGTCCGGGGAGAGGACCTGCCAAGAGAGGAAAACAAGGACAGTTTTCGGTGTTCGGACGGGGCGTCGCTTCGGATTCGGAAGTGTGCTTCGGGCGTGAGTCGTGGCAGCGTGGCAGCGCTGCAGCGTGGGATGTGGGGACGTGATGGTTCTTGTGCTCGAGCTTGACCGAAGCTTTGCCCTGCGTTGCCCTGCACCCATGCAGGACATTGTGAGTGCCATGACGTCTCGTGTCTCGGCACTCTGTTTGATTGCTTGCCGTCTTTACGCCCGTTGCTCTGAAACGATATTAGCCTTCTTCGCTTCCGCGCGAGGCAGCTGGCGTGCTCGTAGGAGCAATGTGCTTTCTTCACACTTTGTTGTTCCTCACGTCCCTCGCAAAAGGCTCGCAAGGGTTACAGTTTTCTCCGGCTCCACACAATTCACAGTGAGGGCAAACAACAGGGTCGCACTCGCCGGTATACAGGTACGCCGCAGCGTTCAATCAGCAATGAGCTGAACGTGTCAGCTGAGCCTGGCCATTATGGGATCCAGATGTTAGGTGGACCTCCTCCGCCTCGGCCATAGAGCGAGGGCAGTTGGCGGTAACTGGCAAATCTGCCATGATTTCCATGATTGTCGGCAAATTCAGCGGTCAAAGCAGATTGGTCTACTCCGTCTCGATGGGGAGGGCTGGGGTCCTCCGTTCAAGGACCGGGGACTTGGCTGCATGTTAGTCGACGTGGGGCTCGAGAAGCGCGAGAAGAGAAGACTGCAAGTGATGTTTGATGTTTTGATCGATGACGAGGACGATGCGGTAGATCCGTCCACTCGCTTCGCTAACGGTTTCACCGTCTATCTCGCCTCATCCACGCGGCCAGTGCTTGGCAGCATCATCGGGGCGTTCTCTCAATGTTCGAGGCTCTGCATGGCTCTGGCTCTGGACAGTATCGCCGGACCGAAACAGCTACCTAGATCTGCAGCGCCTGGCCGAAAGGCCCGAACGCCGTCAGCGCCAGAATGTCGAGGGAGGATTGTGAGCCGCCGACGTGGTTGAATGATGGGCGCCGGGCGCCACTGAGGCTGGGCATGCTGATCCAACAGCGATCCTTTGGCTGGAACGTGATGAACCGAAGAGCCAGGGGGGAAGGCTAGACAGGTGACTCGAGGTGACTAAGGCACAATAGAACCGGTCACGGAGCGAACCATGCACACTAGGGCAGGCAAGGGCTGGGGCGCTCGGGGCGACTCTATGACGTCAATACGTCAAGGCTCTGCTTGCTGCAAGATCTGCTTCGCTCGCTGATACTCCTGTCCTGCCCGCCGTCCGTTGCCCGGCGGCCCCCGCGCACCGGTATTACCAAGACAAACTGTTCTACGGAGGCGATCGAGTGCGAAAGTGCGAAGTGTTGTCACTGCTTAGACCGATCGAAGATTGGCATGGCGTAGCATACATGGGTAACTCTGCACAGGTGTTGGCGTCAGGCTGGGTGCCGGTTGGCGGGTTGGACTGGTACCAGTGCATCTATGACGACATATATTGCCGAGGGGATCGAACGGGCGCGCTGTTTTAAGGAAGTCAGGGATTCAGGTCCGAGCGAGCGAGGGAAGGGCAAGGCAAGGACGTCACTGATGGAAGCAAGCTTTGGCTCCGATAGGCGTGGCGCCAGTGATAGGCCAGCCTTATTCCCGCTTCCCCGCGCACCCCGCGCGTCCGAAGCCACCTTTCCATTGTCCGCGTGCACGGCTGTTGCCGCTGAGCCTAGTCCAGCCTGCCATCAGGCCCGCAAACGTTCGGGTCCCAAAGGGGTCCCGGAGATGTGATGAGCATGGTGATCGTTACCCCTGGCACAGGGGGGCGAGAAAGGAAGAACAATGGAAGCGGCACTAAGATGGCTTTTCCGGCCGGGCGATCCATCTTTCATCACCCTGCACGCTGTACACTCACTCACTCCTTTGTTGCTCCGCCCCTCGCATTTGCCGCCGCCGCCGCCGTCGACCGCGATCGTTTATCGCTGTTGGGTGAGTGTGTGCGTACTACTCCTGTGCAACGCTTTGCCCGTTGCCGTCCCTCAGCCGTGGTCCCTGTCGCTCCCCTGGGTCTCACTCAATCCCTCACGTCCGCCTCCCGCCGGGGCTGATTAGCAGGTGCGCCAGTGCGTTGGCAGAGAATCCAAGAGGGCGCACTAACAAGATCCAGAGCAGCCTCTCAGGATCCGGTCGCCGCCGAAGCAGCAGGGCCATTTAGCCAGGTTCCCTCCTTCCCTGTCTCGCCGATGCTCGAACTCCATCAACTCCCCGACTCAGATATCAGTCCCTCCTACATCGCGTCTTCTCGGTACACACACACACACTCTACACTTCTTCCTCATCATAAGCCACGACTTGCCCAGCCTACTTATCTTGTCAATCTGCCCCTCGCCATCTTCCACTCTCCCATCGCCTCTCGCCCTACCACCACTCGCTCTCAACGCACCCATCGGGCGACCAAACACTTCTTGACACTCTCACTCCCAACCCCTCGTCGCACTTGAACATTACTCAGCTCAACTTCAAGTGACCAACACCCCGCTTCCCCTCGTCACCAACAAGAGCTACGGTGTGTGTCGTTCAGCACACGATATCTGCCAAACTGTTGTCCTCTTGTACGTGTCAAACCGCACTCTACCGTCCACACGGACCTAGAACTGCCCCGACCATGTTGTCCACCCGACCGAGCCGTCGCTCACACGCCGCAGCGCTTCCCTCCCAGGCCTTAGGGCAACACAACATCTTCACCCTTCCCCCGTCTCCTCGCCCAGGACGACGGACCGTCAGGAGGAAGGGCACCGTCTCGCCACCGTTGACGGGCAACGACCGCCGACGGTCATCAGTCAGCTCGGGCACGCCGTCCATCTGCTCCACCTACCCTTCCCCACCCAACATCATGCTCAACTCTCCCATCACCGCCAACATCAAGACGCAGGCCGACCTGACGAATCACTACCGTGCCTACCTGCGCGCCTTGAACACTCGCACCTTTGACCTCGTCGGGCGCTATGTCGCCAAGCGTGCGCGCCACAACGGCTACACGCTGTCGCACACCGAGTACTGCGCGTTGGTCCCGCAAGCGCTACCTACACGCCCGAGGACATTGTCGCCGACATCCAGGGCCGCACCATCGCCGCGCGCCTCTCGGTCGAGTACCCCGTCAACGCCCCGATCAGCTCGACGTTAGCGAACAGCTACGGGCACCAGCAGACTGGCTCGCTGTCGTCCACAGCTGGCGAGAGCCTGTGCGACAACTGCTCGGCCTCGAACCCGCCCACGCCCCCTTCGACCGGCACTGGTGGCCGCTCCCCGCGCGTGTGCCAGGTCGACGAGATGGTCTTCTACCGCTTTGACGAGGACTGGCGCATCGTCGAAGTCAACTCGATGGTGCAGCCGCGCCGCGAGCGCGACCCGGCCAAGTCGCAGTCGGGCCACGAGCGAGGCTCCTCCAGGGGCTTGACCCATGCGCGCAGTCGTTCGCCTTAGGGAGGCTTCTGGCAGCCTTAGCATGAGTTAGCTCACCGTCACCTCGAGTGCACACTCGGTGATTAACTCCCTCCCATCTTGTAACATCAGTTACACATGTGACGGCGCCGCGATGTGCTGCGCCGGTATACCACCACGGACCATGGACCCTCCCTCATAACTTCCACCCTCAACACTTGTCACATAGAACTCATTCATCATCATCATTATTGTCTCCGTATCGCATCGTCTCTTCAGCATCGCCCTTGGGCAAAACATAGACACACATGTTCTCTGTATGTATAAAGCTACCTGTGTAACACTTTAGCGTCGCCACCGTCGGTGCAGCGGCCCGCGGCCCGTGGTCCGCGCTCCGCACTCCGGTGGCGCCGAGCCTAGCACGAGCAGGACAGCACGCGGTCCACGGAACGAGGCGTTCGTAGTCTTCTGGGGTCCGAATAACGCGTGCTAGTGCAGGATTCTCGGCGAATGAGGCTTGTCTCGTGAGGCGTTGGACCGCCGAGACAGCCCCACATCTAATACCTGACCAGAGTGTCCAGCTGACATATCGACGACAGCGGAAACCAAACCGCTGGCACTCAATGCATACATTATCCCGCTGGGCAAACACGAACGGAGGGCATCGTAACGATCCACTTCGGTGCATCGGTGTACCGGTGTGTAGAGCAAGAGCGCCGATTCCGAATCTCCGGACCACCCTTCGCGCCGTTCGGCTAACGCGTTAATATGGTCCAGCTGACCGTGTCTGACGAGAACAGGAAGTCTGGCCCCATCGGTCCGACTGCGATCTATTAGAAGCACGCGGTGCTCAGATTGAAAGCACGCGGGAATGGGCTGCGGGGTTGAGGGAAGGCGGGAGGACGGCGTGAGCAAGCGTGCGGGAGAAGAGGGAGGGAGGATGGTTAGCCGCGGCTGTCGGAGTAGGAAACACGATTGCCACCAAGGAGAAGAAGGATAGTCGGGCTCGGCGCATTCTGCGGTGCCGAGCGAGCTTCAGCGTGGGCCAAGCATGCCCTGGTGTGCTGCATAGCGCTGCATAGCGTTGCATGGGCCGTGGTTGACTGGACCGACTGGACCGAACTGGATACATTCACGGCGACGAGTTCCTCAGAGAGTCTATCCGCTCTCCTCAGCTCTCCGTAAACTCCGTGAACTCCGTGAACTCCGTTGGGGCTCTGGTCCTTGTCTGCAATGTTTGTCGGACGTCCGACGCTGGTACGATCGAGACAGGAAGGGGACGATCGTTGATGACGCAGTAGTCCTAATGGTTGGACCAGATGCAGATCATGGTGTGGATCAGTGGAGCGCGGCGATCGCGGCGAGTGAGTCAGTCCGAAACGTCGGGGTACGCGGGATGGAAATCTGGAATCACTGGAGCTGGCGGCTGGCGGAGCACAGTCCGCCGATCGACATCGACGTTGTGGAGCTGTTTGATCACCCCCCCGAAAAATCCAAATCCCGTCCCGCCGCGCCGCCGCGATCGCGGATCATGACGTCTGACATCTGCATTCCAGTCCGGCCGGAGTTTTCAGTCGCTCCGTAATTAGAACCAACGACAAGCGGAGATCGAGATCATGAGAAGAGGGAATACTGGTGGACACTGGCGAGCATCACAGACCTCTCCGTTGTCATCCCATGGTGGTGCCATGAGCTACCGTCGCGAACTCGGACGAAGGTCAATGGAAGGCTTAACGTGCAGCAAACACGCCGCTCAAGGCACGCTCCACAGACATGTGCCCATGACGGCTTGGGTCCGTTAGGTCCGAGGGTCGAGGTCCGAGATCGAGGCCCGAGGTCCGATTCAGCTACCCCGAATCCGAACGCCGGTCCGAGGGCTTGCCCGATTGCTCACGCATGTGGCAGTACACAGAGGGTAGAAAAGGATAGAGCGGGCAGGCGTCTAGGATTGTCTTGGGCAGGCGGGGGCCGTGAGCATGCCCCGGGGGGGCAACGGGGGCCATCGTGGGTCGTGAGAAGGCGGGCAGAAACGTGGGAGTGTGAATGAGCGGGGTCGGGCTTCGTTTATCGCGCGCGATGATGAAAGGGCTGCGGTGAACGGAAGAGAGGTACTGTGGAGCACCTCCAGTCAGTCAAGGGGAAGGTGAGTGCTTGCCCGCACGCCGGTGTGGTCAGTAGGCACATGGGCATGCCATTCTCGGGAGCGGAAGGGGCTCCATGGACAACGCCAACTCCATTACCTGCTGCAGAATGTCCAGTTCGCGAATGACCTTCTCACACTCTACCTCATCCTCTGACTCTCGCTCGGGCTCGTAGCACCTCGTCGGTGGCTACGCAAAACACGTATTTGACACACGAACGGACGTCGATGGTGTGTCGGCATGCAGGATGTAGGTTGAGGTCAACGCTTCCCGGACAAACACTCCGAGCGTGTACATCAGCGCACCTCTGCAACACCTCGCAATATAGGCGATCGAACGAACTGCTGTGCTGCGCTATTGCCTTGCTGGGAGCATATCGGCCGGATGGCATTGACCGCGGTGAGCCTGCTAGGCCCCAGCACCGCAACCGTCCTTCACTGCACTGGCACCCAGGACATCGCGGGGTCACAGGCTCGAGTGTGCCTTGTTGAGCTGTGGTGAGCGGTGCTGCGTTAGCAAGCGGCGGAGACCGCTCACAAGTCGTCCGTCGGCCGACCCCGATCTCCATCCTCTCCTTCGCAACTAGTCAGTCCACAGCATGTCAGTGGGTTTCAGCACCTGTGTCTCGGTGCACAAGAATGGGTACATACAACATGATTTTGAAACTCTATGTCGGTCTCTCCGTCGGCGCTTCAGCTCCGCGCTACGCTCACTTCGAGGACTGCTTGTAGCCCTTCGTGTTAAGTACGATGTTTCCGCAGATCGCACACAGTCCCTTCTTGTACGCGCACTTCTGGCATCTTGTCGCGTTGTTCTGCGCGACTTGGCCCTGGGCGTTAGCTCTGCAGATTGCAACCGCGAGCTGGCAATGCACGGCCTGTTCGATACCGCCCTTTGCACGAGGGCAGCACCACACGGCAAGCAGCACTACTCACCTTGCAATCGATGCACTTGTTGCTGTACGGGTTCACGTTCCGTGAGCCGCCAGGCTTCGCGTACGGCGCAGCTCGCGCGCGCGCGGAGAGAAGCTTGTTCTCTCCGATCTTGCGTCCGGACGCAGCCGACGGCTTGAACGGGTCCGACGTCGCAACCTGGGACGTTTTCTGAGAGTCAGCTGAGAGAACGAGGACTTGAAGCTTACCTTCTCGCACTTCTTGCACACCATGACGAAGAGGATGCGAAGTCAAAAAGACAAGTGATCGAGCTCGTCACAACAACCAGAGGTCGATGATCGCTCAAGATAGCTTGGTGGCAAGATTCAAGCGTCATCTAATTGGATTACTAATCGTGCACCTCGGTAATGAAATGAGATTAAGATTTGCCACGTGGATGACATTCCTGACGTGTACTCAGTATCACACCTCCCAGGGCCAGCTCAGTGAGGTGACGACACCACTTGCGGTTCGGACTTGAACGAGCGCGAGACAACTACACGTCGCATCCATCGAGCTCGTCGACAGCGAGCACGCCGAAAACAGCAGACCGAAGCAGCTCAGCGACCCGAATCGCGTGAACGAGCCGCGCCCACCTTTCCGCTCTCTACTTCCTTCCCTGAACACCCATCACACACTCTCCACCGACATCTCCCACCTCTAAACTGCACAGCATGGACCCTCACAGGGACGAGAACCTCCCGCTCGTCGTTGACAACGGTACTGGAGTAAGTTAACTGAGTGTGGTGACGAACTGACAAACAGTTCGTCAAGTGCGGTTGGGCGGGCAGCAACTTCCCGGAATATGGTGCGTCGCGCGAGTGCAGGACGCTGCCGACATGACGGCGATGGCTTCGCAGCTACTTATCTTGATCTCAAGCTAACGCATACAGTCTTCCCTTCCGTTGTTGGACGACCGATTCTGCGTGCCGAGGAGCGCCTGGGCTCGTCGAAGCTCAGCGACCTGATGGTCGGAGACGAGGCGGCTGAGAACCGAAGCTTTCTGCAGATGTCCCATCCCATGGAGCACGGTATCATCAAGAACTGGGAGGACATGGAGAACCTCTGGGACTACACGTTCAACAACAAGCTTCAGGTTGACACGCACGGCCGCAAGATCCTCCTGACCGAGCCACCCATGAACCCGAAGGCGAACCGCGAGAAGATGGCCGAGGTCATGTTCGAGAAGTACGGCTTCGGAGGCGTCTACGTTGCCATTCAGGCCGTCCTGACTCTCTATGCCCAGGGTGAATATGAAGCGCTCTGCCGAAAGCACGCTTTGAGCTGACGTTCAGGTCTGCAGACTGGTGTCGTCGTCGACTCTGGAGATGGAGTCACCCACATCGTCCCCGTGTACGACGGATTCGCTCTTCCCCACCTCACTCGCCGTCTGGATGTTGCTGGTCGCGACGTCACCCGCTACCTCATCAAGCTCCTTCTTATGCGCGGATATGCCTTTGAACGTACTGCCGATTTCGAGACTGTCCGTGACATCAAGGAGAAGCTCTCGTTCGTCTCATACGACCTCGATCTCGACAAGAAGCTCGCCGATGAGACGACGGTCCTCGTTGAGAACTACACGGTAAGCTGTCATCAAGTCCGATGTAGCTAACGATCCAGCTGCCGGATGGCCGAGTCATCAAGGTCGGGTCAGAACGCTACGAGGCCCCCGAGTGCATGTTCCAGCCGCACCTGATCGACGTCGAGCAGCCCGGTGTCGCCGAGCTGCTGTTCCAGACGATCCAGGCCGCTGCCGTCGACACGCGTGCCGAGCTGTACAAGCACATTGTCCTCTCGGGTGGTTCGTCGATGTACCCCGGTTTCCCGTCGCGTCTCGAGAAGGAGATGAAGCAGCTGTACCTCACGCGCGTCCTTGGAGGAGACGCCGAGCGTCTCAAGAACTTCAAGATCCGTATTGAGGACCCGCCCCGCAGGAAACACATGGTCTTCCTCGGTGGAGCTGTGCTCGCCGACATTATGAAGGACAAGGATGCGTTCTGGGTCACCAAGGAGGAGTGGGACGAGCAGGGCGTTCGCGCTCTTGACAAGCTCGGACGTGGCGAGTAGGTCTATAGAAGTAACTGCATATGTTTTATGAAATGATATCTAGCAAGGTGTGCTGCCCGTTGTGTGGAAGCGGGTCGTAGTTGCAAAACGTGGGCTCTGCTGTGAACATATGATGCGGTGGCGGCCATCGCCGCTCGGCAACTATTCCGAAGTGCGTTGCATTAGAGCTTCGCCTCCTCGACGTAGAGCTTCTCGAGGCCCTTGCGCATCTGGTCGACCATGGCTGTCGGTCGGCGCTCCGTGGGGTGGACAAAGACGTGCGTGAATCCTCCAACGGCCGAGACCGAGTCGACGCCCTCCTTGAAGAAGCCGACCTCGTAGGTGACGGAGCTCTTGCCGAGCTTGCTAACGCGGAGACCGAGGTCAACGACTCCCGGGAACTCGAGCGATGAGAAGTAGTTGCAGTTGCTGGCAACAACGAGGCCGATCGGCTCCGATGGATTCGGGTCGGTCGGCTTCAGACCGCAGTGCTCGATGAGGTATGTGTTTACAACGGAGTCAATGCTGTTGTCAGCTTGCAGACACACATTTCAAGAAGCTGCTATCCCGCAACATGAATGCCGCCTTCGTCAGAGCTGCAACCTCACAACGAGCGCATAGAAAGATGCGAACATTGGGTTCAGTTGCAGGTTGGCTTCCAGGGAAGCGCCCAATGAAGACACTCACAGGTAGTTGTACACAGAGTTGTTCACATGGCCATACTGGTCGTTATCAGCCCAGCGCAGCCTGAACGGCAGGAAGTAGCGGTATTGTGACCTGAGGCGGGCCTTGAGCACGTTGACGGACATCGTTGATGATGCTGAAAGTCAAAGTCGGTGACGAGACTGAGGTGGATGGTCGGACCCGGCTACTTCTCGGTGCCTTCCGGTCCCAGGCTACGCGGCGATGTGCGCAGTGGAGGCGGTCCACCCGTGTGGATTGCATTCCTGCTCCGCCCAACTTTTCTGCCTAAACATTGTCCGCACGTCGGAGTGCAGCGAGTAAGAGATACGCATCGTGCATTAATCGCTCATGCCAAGATCTTGCAAGCGATGTGCACAGCCCCGACTTCGGCGTACCGAGCATGCCGACGGCCGTAGGCTCGGAGTGCTCGGCAAGCTCGGTAAGGCACCCACTGTTCCGCTAGCGCGACGGTGCACCAGCCAACAGGCAGTCCGAGCCGGGATGACGTCGAAGTCCGAGCCGCGGATCCGCGATCGTGCACCGCATGGTGATCTGCATCAGGCATTCCACACCACCGTCAACACACGGGAAGGACAATATATCATGCTAACATGTGTTGAGATCTCATCGTTCCTCACATTCCAACAACATCAACCTCACTCACAGTGATAACCACATATAAGTACTGTGCTTTGCCCCGACACATCGACCATCTCGAACCCACCTCTAGTCCTCAACTACTACGTCCCGGACCGCCGCTGGCCTTTAGACGTACAATAACACAACACGACATCATGGGTCTTTTCGGCAAGAAGAAGGAAGAGGAGCCAGAGCCCATCCCGCTCTTGGACCCCGTTGAGCCCCCGATCTCCGTGTTCCCCAACATGACGCGCGATCGCCAGGTCTCGCTTGAGTACAGGCAGAAGCTGATGACGATGAAGACTGTAAGCTAAGATGGTTGAGATGGGAGCTGACATGCAGGAAGACTTCACGGTGTTCGACTCGGACAACGACGAGCCCATCGTCACTGTCACTGGACCGGCGATGTATGCGCGCAAGTTTAAGAGTGAGTGCCTTCCCCATGCCGGCTTCCTCCATGTGTGCCATCTCCCTGCGTCTCAGGCTCGAATCGGACCCACATGAGGCCTTCCTCGCAGCCTGCCTGGTCAGCTGTCGTCAGTTTGACCTCGCAGAACTGCAAACCCTTACCCAGCTTACATGACTCGTCCCGATAGCTGACGAGCAGCCGTGACGCTCCCGAACGGCGAGCCCCTGTTCAAGATGCGCGTCAAGCTTGCGGCCGTCAACCTCCGCATCATCTGCGAAGACGCCGAGCGCGGGACGGAGTTCTTCCAAATCAACCGCGAATGGGCATGTGAGTACCTTATCTTCGGTCCGACAGCCGACGCAACATCTGCGCGCCAGGTACGGATGAGCCTTCTCCACGAAAGCCCGGAGTACCTTTGCTCCAGCTCTGTGCCGCCCGATCACGGAAGACGCGCGCTGGGCGCTGGCGAGACGTGCATATAAGATCACGTCTTGCAACTGCTCGAGCGCATGTCGCCATGTGGGGGATGTGCGCGTTCGTGCGGCGGCATGGGAGTTTGAGTGTGCACAGATGTTCACCTGCACTGCCTTGATTGCGGACTGACCTTGCGGGGCCGTGCTGACAACACAGGGAAAGTCAAGCTGAATCTCCGCCAAAATCTCACCGTCGGAGACTCGCCTACGTTGCACCTCGTTGGCAGCGCTGGCGGGTCGCAGGCCAAGGTGACGCTGAAGGACTCGGGCCAGCTCGTGGCGGTGCTCGACCGTGTGCGCTGGGGCAAGGAGGGGATGCAGAACAAGCTGACCGTGAGTTCGCAGTTTTGATGGTCAACTGACAGAGACAGTATCGTATGGCGGTTGCGCCAGGCGTTGACCTCGCACTCATAACTGCGCTTTGCCTGGCCTGGGACAAGGCGAAGGAGGACGACAGGAAGCGAGCGGCTGCCGCGTCTAGCGGTGGCGGCGGTTAGCCACGTCCTCCTGCGATAGCCCCTCTCCAGCCGCAATCGACTGCGCTTCCTGGTCGTCCAGGTCTCAGCGAGCTGAGGCGTCGCAAGATGTTTGATAAATTTTTCGGGTTTCTGTCGGACAAGGCTTGTCTGTATCTATATACAGCGCTAGCCTCGCTTGCCAAGCTGCGCTTGTAACTCTTGTATGCCATTCATGATTCGTTGCCGTTGTTCGCTTGCCAGTGTGCAAACGTGCATGTGGATCGATCGAGGCAGCGTAGTCGTGCGTCCGTGACATGCTGCGGGGTTGCGGCGGCGCCGCCTCTCTGCTCCGTCCCCTCACCTTTTCGACAGTCACGAACCCCGGTTTCCGAGGCGTGAGCAGCTAAAAGACGATTTGACTGAAAAAAGAACGACTCACCCGCTATTCAACAGCACTCTGGTCCGCATCCAGGGATGCAATCCGCAAGGCACGCTGAGGGGTCGAGGGGCCGAAGAGGACAACAAAAACACCAAGTGCACAAAGAGGGGGACATCAGGTGCATTTCGTAAGGAGAGTCAGGGCTGGCGATGTCCGTCTGAGCGACATATTACCCATTTCGAGGCTTTTCAACGATGCAACGACGAAAAAGCGTCGTTAGCATTGTGCACAGGCCTCGCAGGGAAGCAGGTTTAGGAAACAGCTTATTGAACTCTGTTTACGACCGCAGCTGCCCCATGTGCATCACACAGCGTGCAGAGCAAAGAAATGCAGGCCCAGGGAAACGGTAAGGGCTGCGCGGGGGCTTCTGGCGCGTCTTGAGTTGTCTCACCGCACAGGCTGACGCCAACGTCCAGGCTGCGGTGTCTGTCGTCGCCACCGCCGCTCGTACCGCACATACCTCTAGGCCATGGAGGCCAGGACATGCAGTTAGAGATGAGGCCTCCTTCTGCCCCTGTCAGCATCCTGTAAGAATCCTGTCAGCATGCTGGCATCCCTTGCCTGTCCATCTGTTCTGCACGACCCGGCGGACACTTTATCTCTGCTTATCCTGGCTCTGCACATCGTTTTCCCTTATACATCACCCTGCGGGGAGTCGGTCCGACGAGGCGGCCAAAAGGGGGAAAGGATGGACTTCTCCAATGTCCCCAGTGGACTCCAGTGGGGTGTAAGGGATGCGGAGGGGTGCGGGCCCACGCGCCGCCAGTGGCACTCGCACCGGGGCCAGCAGCGCCAGTGGTGGGGCCATCGAGGGTGTCGAGGGGCAGGCGCTGCTGGACCAGTCAATGACGTCGAGTCCAGACGCTGACGCACGTCGCTTTTGCATTGTCGAGCGACGCGAGCGACGACGATGCAACGATGCGCCGATTGATCGAAAGCATGAAAGCATGGTTGCTCCGCAGCCAATTGCGAGCTACCATTCTTTGCTGGGGGTGACAGTTGGAAGCGATCAAGCTCTGATCGATACAGGATAAACCTGGACCGGTAGCTTAGGGCCCAGCGCTGGTCCGGCCCTATCTTTGCCCAGGGTATGTTGATAGCCTGTAGCCTCGTATCTTTCGCCGCCCGTTACGTCAAGCTGAAAGTTTAGCGCCGGCGAAACCTCTGTTCGGCACGGGCAGAATGACTGCCCGCAGAAGTGCAGCTCTGCAGAGAAGCGTCGGGGAGAGGTCGGCAGGTTACTCGGCAGGGGATACGGCGGAAGGGTGTCCGGACATGAGGATTCCGGGGCCTCTCAATTGAGTTTGCGTACCCCGGTCTGTCGGTGGAACACTCGCAGTGGGTTCATCGAGACTTTGGAATGATGTCTGTCCTCGTGCACGCGAGTGAGTCATCGACACGACCTCAGGCCAATGAGACAACGGGAACGTGGGCTTGGCGACCTGTGCGAAGTCTCTGGACCTCGGGTGGGCGATGGAGAGGAATGGCGAGACAAGAGGGATCAGGCGATACACCTTCGGAGGACCGGCCACCTGGATGCCAGCTGCCAGCTGCTGCCTGTCAGCTCCCCACGGGGGGTTCAGCGCCGGCAAGCACGGCCCCACAACGGTCCGCCCATAGCCTACAGCCCACCTGCGTGTGCGATTCGCCAAGACATCCCCCCTCCACTTTGAGCCACAGCCTGGTGCAGTTTCGAGACCAGGGATCCTGAATGGCCAGGACAGCCAAGCGAACATGCTGTCAGATGGCTCGGTGCAACGACGCTCTTCTCACGCCGTCTGCGCGCTTTTGCAGACAGACTGCGACATGGACACCCGGCCCTGGCTGACTTCTGCCTGGGCCCCTCAGCGCCTCGACGCCACTGCCCCATGCCCCGGGCCTCTCGTCGCCTCTCCAGGCGTCGCGGGGTGTCAGGATTCCAGGGCTGGGTCAGGACCGGACACGATCATGGCCCTGAACACTCAGGATCTCGTGAGCACCTCCACTTCGAGAGCTCGACCTCGGCAGGCGCGGTAGGAGGACCAAGCGCGAAACATCTTTCTTCCACTCTGAACGTGCTCCTGCTCTCTTGCTCTCGATTCCTCATCGTCGTACTCGCATACTCAAGCGCAGCTCGTGCTCAGCCAAACGCAACAGGCACCGAAAGTAGCGAGTCGGAATCCTAGGCGCCTACAGGACAGATCCTTATCCTAAGGTCCTTTGGTACCTCTGCTCTCCGCTTGCGCTCGCTTTTCAGCACCAGTTGTTTCTCCCGGCTCTGAATCGTGAATCACAAGACCTCTCGTACCTCTCCGTCCCACCTCTTCGGCAACAGGCGCATCAGACCTGCGCCCCGTCACCCACGCCACAACCGTACCCGTACGCCCAGCCGTAACCTCTACAACCCCGCAAGCCCGAACACCCAGACAGCCCGGTCGTCGGCAAGACGGCAAGACGGCCCATCGCATTCACGACATCCGTACCTCACCCCCAACCCAGCGCTCAGCCCTCGGCTTCTACCTGTGATTGCCCAGCTGCCGCACTCTAAACGTTAAAGGGGCCAGTCGCTCCGAAACCGTGATTTCCGCTCCTCCAGCTTCCTTGCCCTCCCACTTTCCTAAGCTTCCAGGCCTTCCATCGCCGCCTGACTTGCATACTACTTAACCCACCACACATCACCTCACGCTCTTTCCTTTTTCGCTCGGCCTACCACCCACCCACACCAGCTCACCTTTTCTTCTTCACCACTTGCACTTGATCTGTCCTCGACTCCCTTCTTCGACATCACAACAACAGCACCGTCAAAGAACGCAGGACACTTGTGCCGCTCGCAGATTGTTTCTTCCCTCCGCCTCCCCTTCCCCCACCCCTTGTTGACTTTTCTCCCCTCCGCCAGCCGACACCATGGCGACCATCGTCAGGCATGGCCCGGGGTCCTCCCACAGCTTTGAGGACCGCCGGAGTCTCGAGAAGTCCTCCCAGGACAACCAGTTCGACTACACCGCTCCCGATGCCCTTCCCGAGCCCGACCCGCGCGCTCTCAAGTGGGCCATCCTCAAGCTCGACATGATCTTCCTTCCTGCCGTCACCATGGTCTACTTCCTGTCCTTCCTTGACGTGAGTTAGGATTATTGGCGACGCAACTGACATATAACAGCGAAGTAACATCGGTAACGCGAAGCCGGCTGGTCTCATGGAGGACCTCAAACTCACAAACCACCAGTACTCGATCGCGCTCACTGTCACCTATGTTCCTTACATCGTCGCCGAGCTTCCCCTTACCCTGCTTATCCGCAAGGTCGGCCCTAACATCTTGCTCCCCGTCCTCATGATCTGTTGGGGTCTCGTCACCACCTTCCAGGGTTTCGTCCACAACTACGCCGGTCTTCTCGCTGCTCGTTTCTTCCTCGGTGCCGCTGAGGGAGCTATCCTTCCTGTACGTTAATCGCTCAGCTGTTCGTCTGATCGTATAGCTAACAATCAGTGTTGCATGACCTACCTGTCCACGTTCTACCGCCGCCAGGACCTCGCTAAGAGGACTGCGTTCCTGTTCTGTGCCACCTCGCTCGCCGGTGCTTTCTCCGGTCTGCTCGCTGCCGCCATCGTCCAGATGGAGGGCCTGGGCGGCAAGCGTGGCTGGGCTTGGATCTTCATCATGTGAGTTCGGCTCGATTGTTGGGACGTAGACGAAGGGCGGCAGGGGCAAGGGCGCGTGGAGGCTCGGGTGGTGTGGCGTTGTGGCAGTGTGTCACAATTTTGCGAGGCACAACTGGGGCTGGGCGTTTCGGGCTCTGCCTAGTCCCAACTTTTGGGCCATACCCGACAGCCTCCGGCCCTGCATGCCCATTGTGGGCACCGTTGCCTGCGCCGAAATCCATGACAAGCCTTATTGTACACATGCTGACCTCCACAGCGAGGGCGCGTTCACCGTCGTCTACGGCGCCGTCTCGTTCTTCCTCCTTCCCCGCGACCCGAGCAGCGTCTTCTACCTCCGCACCGACCAGACGCAGGCTCTGCTCGCCGCGCTCGACCGTGACCGCCCCCCTGCTGAGAACCATGAACAGCTCAAGGCCTCCTCGGTCCTTGGTGCCCTCACCGCTCCCCAGGTCTGGCTCGTCGGCGCCCAGCTCTTCGCTTCGGGTACTGCTCTCTTCTCGATGGCCTACTTCTCGCCCACCATCGTCCAGGGTCTCGGCTACAAGGGTACCGCGATTCAGCTCTACTCTGTGCCTCCTTACGCCGTCTCTGCCGTGCTCTCGCTCTTCGTCTGTTTCTGGTCTGACAAGACGCGCCACCGTGGCGGTTTCGTCATTTTCTCGGCTGTCCTCCAGCTGATCGGTTACGCGCTCTACCTCTCCTTCAAGGACAAGCACGTGCGCTACTGCTCGCTCTTCTTCCAGGTCATGGGAGCGTACGTCAGTGCGCCGCTGCTCTCGACGTGGATGCCGAACAACCTGGCGCCCTTCTACCGCCGTGTCACGGGCATTGTCTGGGGTTTCATCGTCACCAACTGTGGTGGTATTCTCTCCACCTGGCTGTTCCCGACGACCGAGGCGCCCGACTACCGCAAGGCGACCAGCATCCTGCTCGGCCTCTCGTGCTCCATGATGGTCATGGCGTGTCTCAACATGGCCTACCTTGGCGCCATGAACAAGCGCCGCAAGCAGCGCGGAGGCTTCGATCTCGCCAACGGCGCCATGGACGACGCCGCCACCCTCGGCGACCGCTCTGTCCACTACAAGTACATTCTTTAAGCCCCGTTTTCGAGCCGAGGGCCGGAGGCTCGAGGCAACAGAAGACGTGGACGTAGAGGAGAATCGCGAGAAGAGAGAGAGAAGAGTCGGCGCCGGTTGTTTTTTCCCTTTGTTTTCCCTGTTTCCACACACTCCATCACACCGTTCTTAATCCATATAAATAGTTAAAACAAACCACACGCAAATTTTTAGCCAAATCTAGGTCGTATCGTAAGTTGGAGAAAGGGAGGGCTTTGAAAGAGCAGCCGGAGTCGAGGGTGGTTTCTTGATGATTGATGAGTAGTGAGATTGTATATAGTCACGACACGATAAAGTAGTTCTCAATGTCTCCATGGGTTTTATTCTTGCCGGTTCTCGTCTCTGTAGAGGGGCAGTTAATGCAAGTGGTTCTCCCAGAAATGTCCAAGCGAAGCAGATGTGAGCTGACCATGGTGCAATCCGTGAGCTTCTCACTGCGTGGAGGGATTCTCCCGAGTCCAATGTGTACATCTTCTTACATCTCTGCAATCCCTCGTCATCCTTCTGTCACTTCCTACAATCTACGCCGTTTTATCCACATTTTAGCCTCACAGGAAGAGCTTCTACTTGAGGTGAGCGACCTTGTCGCCACCAACCGGTACCTCCGCCGAGTCCTTGAGGTCGTCCGCCTCCTCGCGGACGTGCTCCCGCTCCAGGCTCCCCTGGGGCGGATACCTCTCCTTGAGGCCAAACTCATCCACTAGCTCGCGCAGCTGCGGCCAGAGCTCGTCGCTCGTGCTCCCACTCAGACTGTGCAGGGCCTCGGGGTACTCGTTCGCGAAGTACTCGAGGAGCGGGGCCGTCGATTTGTAGAACGACGCCAGGCGCTTCGAGAACACCTCGGGCGTGTCGTCTGGCCGCTTGCTGAGCGGCTCGCCCGTCTCGTCGTCCTTGCCTGGCACCTTGGGCGGGTTGAAGTCGTCGTTGTACACGCGGCCACTTGGGAGGTGAACCCAGCGGGCTGGGGTTAGCTATGTGAGAGAATGACAAAGCTTGCACAGAACTCCCTTCTCGTCCTCTCCGGTCTGCTTCACGAACCAAGGAGCGGTAGTCAGACAGTGCTAGGTTGATACAGGAGCTGCACAAGATAGGCGGGGAGGGTGAAAGGAAGGGAGCTCAATTCGGCCCCTCGCACTCACCAGCAATCCGGCTCATGATCACGCTGTCCGGGACATTGAGGTGCACGACCATGTTGAGCGGCCTTCCAGCCTTGCCAAGCTCGGCAGAGAGCAGCTTGCCTTGCTCGAGCGTGCGCGGGAATCCGTCCAGAATCCACGACTTGCCCCGGTGTCGCTCCAGCTCCTTCTTCACGATCTCGAGCATGAGCTCGTCGGAGACGAGGCCTGAGGTCAGCTTACAACTCAAACCGCCACAGCGTTGCGTCAAAGAATAGCGAGGGGAAGTGTGAGGCCGGAACGCGTGAAGGGGAAAGGAAGGCGGGAAGCAGCACAGAAGGCGCGCCGATCTGACGATCAACGTCGATCAAATCGACACGCCATTGTTGCGCTACACACAAGTGCGCTGGAAGGTCTTCCCTCTGGTGACCTAAGATGGAAGGTCTGCCCCACTTGAAGTGAGGGTGGGATGGGGGTATCACCCCCTTGGCAGTGAGGGCAGCACGGAAGCCCCACCACGTCCTGCTCGCGACTCACCTCCGGAAGCAACGACCTTCTCGGCCTCCTTGCCCACTTCTGACCCGGCAGCAATCTCGTGTCGAAGCACATCGCCGGTAGAGATGAAGTCGATGTCGTAGTTCTCGACGAGACGGGAGGATAACGTGCCCTGCGTGGTTAGCTAATGAGCTTCGAGACGTAGCAGCCATGTTCAACACTCCCTCACCACAGCCTACTGCTGGGCAGGACGCAACGGCGTTGAAGCTGCGTCCTGACCATCAAAGAAGAAGTGGTCGGGCAACCTCAAGGGCCGCGGGCAAAGGCACGCCGCCGCGTTCAATGCGCGTCTGAAATGGATGGCGCCAGGTTGGCTTGCACCTGAGCGCACAGAGGACTGGACTCACCTTGCCAGCACCAGGCTTGCCAAACATGAGCATACGGAGCGTGTCGCCGCCAGCCTTGGGGCGGGGCTTGCCGACGGCCTTCTCGCGGGCGAGGTCCATGACGCGCGCAATCTCGTCCTCGGGGGTGCGCCTCGTGCTGCTGGCTGAGAAGGCGCGGTGCGCGTTGAACGCGAGCCGGAGTGTCGGCGCTTGGGGGCGAAGGACGGAGAGCATGGTGTGTGTCAAGGGGGGATGAGGGAGTGTGCAGAGGAAAGGAAGGAGGGAAGGAGGAGGTCTACGCCAGCCAAACTCAAAGTCACGTACGCCCCCAATGGTGCTTGGTCGCTTCGGACTGACGGTACGCCGGAGCGGACGCTGGGCCGCGCAGCCGGACCGTGACGTCGCTGAAACCTCGGAAGGCGCTCCATATCTTAGCCGATTCGGACAGACCTTGCCTCTGTGACCCTAAACGTGCCCCAGAAGTTACCACGTGACCTACTCCTCACGTGACCCACTACACACGGAGATCTATGCATAGTCCTCACCACGCGACACTTCAATGCGATTTTTCGTTTGCGAGGAAATTACTGCAACCCCGCCTGCTAGAGGACGATCTCAACGACCACTGGAGGCCACACCTGCTTCCACCCATATTCGCCCCCTCTTACCAACTACGACTATCAACATGAGCGGACGCGGTGGATTCTCGCGAGGCGGCGGCGGCGGTCGTGGTGGCTTCCGTGGTAAGTCTTGCTCTCAGTCTGCCGATGGCTGGGCTGTCACCAATCCTGCTCTTGCGCTCGAGGCACCCATCACTACATGAGCATCTAAGCTGACGTACTAGGAGGCCGCGGCGGCGGTCGCGGCGGCTTCACGCAAGGCCCGCCCGACACTGTTCTCGAGGTTGGCTCGTTCAAGCACCCGGTCGAGTCCGAGATGCTGTGCTCGCTCACGATGCCGGAGAAGGTGCCCTACTTCAACGCGCCGATCTACCTGAGCAACAAGACGCAGATCGGCAAGGTCGACGAGATCCTCGGCCCCATCAACGAGGTCTTCTTCACCGTCAAGATGGAGGCGGGCATGAACGCCGACTCGTTCAAGAAGGACGACAAGGTCTACATCGGCGGCGACAAGCTGCTCCCCCTCGACCGCTTCCTCCCCAAGCCTAAGGTTGCCGGACCCAAGGTCAAGAAGCCTGCCGGCGCTGGCCGTGGCGGTGCCCGTGGTGGACGTGGCGGCGCGCGCGGTGGTGGCCGTGGTGGATTCGGAGGACGCGGAGGCGGCCGTGGTGGCTCCAGCTTTGGCGGTCGTGGAGGCGGCCGCGGAGGCGGCTTCGGTGGCCGTGGTGGCGGTCGCGGAGGCGGCTTCTCGCGCGGCGGTGGCCGGGGCGGTTACTAGGCGCGGTGTAGATTATGTATTGTATACCCGACTGCGCTGACCAGAGCGACCACCAAGCCAGGCGGACTGTCACGAAGTTGACGCCGGCGTTGGTGGGCAGAACTGACCCATCTGACCCATCTGACCCATAATTTGACCCGCTCTGCAGCCACACTCGACTGGCAGCTCCGCGAGACATTCACTATGGCACAATATACATTTGGTTTTGTCACATGGAGGAGTAGACAGTGCGTCTATGGGCGTGGTGGGGATGATGGAGGACAGCTTCTCCTTTGATTTTCTTCAGCGCGAGTAAGACGTCGATCTCCTCGCAATTAGACTCTTCTTGATCGCTTCACTTCTGAATCGTCTTCGTCGCCTTCATCACCTTCAGCTCCGAGATTTATGGTACAGATTGACACACGCCTGCCTCTTCTTCTTTCCTACATACAGTTGGCTTGGGTCTCATCCACTTCGTAGGGAAGGTCGTCTCCCTACAGGCCGACCTCCCACTTCTCGCGGTCCTGTTCGGCCATGCGGAGCGCAGTGTTGAGCTCCTCGACGCCAGCAGCACCCATTCCGCCGTCGTCCTGGCCAGCACGGGGGAGGGAGAGGAGAGCGCGCGCAAGGCCCTCGTGGCTGAGCCCGTCCTGGAAGGAGCCGAGGCCGCCGACCTCGACCTCGGAGAGCGAGAAGCCCTCCATGTCGTACTGCATGAGGTTGTCCTGAATGTCGACCTGATCGACCTGGTCCATCTGCTGAACAGCAGCGCCGGGAGCCTTATCGACGCCAATCGTGCTCTGTTGCACGGGCTGGGGCCCAAACTGCTGCTGCTGGGCGTGGGCCTGCACAGCCTGAGCCTGGGCCTGCGCCTGCGCCTGCTGCTCGTTGGTGGGTGCGGCGTCTGCGGATGAGGTCGCCTCGCCAGACTTGGGCGTCGCGCTCTCCCCGCTCTCGGGCTCCTTGGACGAGTTGGCGCCCCGCTTCCGGTTGCCGCGCGGGTTCTTGGGTGGCTTAAAGTCCTTGATCGGGCCGCGCAACTTGCGGAACCGGTTGTAGATATCGGGGTACTTGACCTTGAGGGTAAGGGCGAGCGCAGGGGGCTTGTCGGGGTCCACGTTGTGCGGGTCCTGCGCGATCTGCGCGAGGTACGCGCTCTTCTCCTCCTCAGTCATCATGAGCGAGCGGCGAATCGCATCCGTATCCTTGCCCGCCTCAATCTGGGCCACCAGCCATTCGTCGATAACCTTTGGCAGGCGGCCGGACTCGAGCTCATCGTCGGCATAGGCGTCGTGTCCCTCGTGCTTCCAGAAGTAGGAGACCTTGCACTCTCCATCCTCCATCTCGGTCAGGACGATGCGCGCAGGGCAGTCGCACTTGACGCTCTTCTTCGTATTCAGGCGCAGCTTCTCGCGCGGCAGCGTCGTGCTGTGCTTCGCCTCGTAGCGCCCTGCATGGTGACACGTAAAGGTAACCTTCTCCTTGATCGAAGACGTGCGGTTGCGCCGACGGCGCTTCAACGGCGGTGCAGTAGCGGCCTCGCTGGGCGGAAGGGAGGCAAGCATCTTCTCGTGAGCCTTGACACGGGCGCGAAGGCGCTCCTCGGCACGCTTCTGCGGTGTCGTCGTTCGCCGCTGCACGAAGTGGCACCACGACGACTCGCCCTCGAACCAGACGTCGAACTCGGCGCGATTGGTGAACGCGAGCATCTCAGGATGCGGGGTCTGGCCCTCGGTGCGGATCGGGCGTGAGAATGGCGCAAACTGCGCTTCGGCGGCGCGCACGTGCAAGTGAGACGGTTGGGATGGACCAGCCTGCGCCTGCTGCGGTTCCGGCTTCAGATCCAGCATTTCCCCAGGAGGGGGACCGACAGGGCCGTCCATCTGTGCGTTGATGCCGTCGTTCATGCCGTGGACGTTGCCATGAACGTCCATGACTGAGCCGCCCATGACGTTGAGGTTTGCGTTGACGCCGTCGACGCCGCCAGGCTGCGGCTGGTGGTCACCGACCTGGGGGACAGACTGGGACTGGACATTGTGGACACCCTGGACTAGCATCTCATGCTGCTGGGCTGCGGCAACGACGGCAGCGGCAGCGAGCTCGTCATCAAACTTGCCATCCTTGAAGAAGTCGGGGTGGAGCGCGGGGTCGATGAGCGAGTCGTCGACCTGCACCTGGACCCCGGCGAGATTGAGCGGAGGGGGGCCGTGATGGCCCTGGTCGTCGGCGGAGGCCATGACGGAGTGGTCGCGGGGGTTACAGGGGGGGGAGGAAAAAGGAATTGGTGAAGTGAGTCGCCAGTGGCGACAACAAACGGGAAGGGTTAAAAACACGATGCCAGCGGCGTCCGTTGTCAGCCTCACCCAGGGTCACCAGACTCGCACCACCACGTGTATCTCCCTTGTCAGCCTCACACGCCGGTGATTACGGTGCTTGCCACCAGATCGCCATGGCGCATCCTTTCTCTGACGTTGTGCGCAGCGGTACGAACCTCCGCGCCCTCCGCCCTCCACAACGCCCATGGAATGCTTGTGAATCCGCACTCAATGGAGTTCCGCTGCGCCGCAGGAGCACTCTCGGACTTGCCCCTCCAAACCTCGGTCATGACGTGCCGACGCAAGTGGCGAACAGTACGCGGTGAGACGAGATCGTGTGAAACCTCTATGCACTCATCTGTATGCCGTCATGTCCAAGAACCGAGTTGCTTCTGACGGAGCGGCGAGCAGACGAACGCCGTTTGCCTCCTTGCGCAGAGCTATGCAGTATGCAATCGAATGTGGTTGGCGCAACTTGCCTTCCCCGCGCCAGGCTACATGTGAGAGCTAAAAGAAGCACTGCTTGCCGATCGTGGCGCAGGAGAAAGCGATCACTCCCCCTCCGGGCACCAGTGGGCGAAGCAGCCGTCGACTGACGTGTGTGTGCAGCTCGTACGTGGAGAGCACTCAGCTTGATCGAGTAAATACATTGTTCTGAGCTAGATGGAAGCTCGGCTATGCTACAGCTGACGAGGTCTGCGAACCTCCAAAGTTACACAAGCTCATCACCCTCCGCGTAGACGTCGGCCCAAGTTTTGCCTTTGCCGCCTTTGACGAAATGGTGGTGATAGGTGCTGAGCAGTCAGTTAAGCGTCCCCCGTTCATGAACTCACGAAGTGTCGCGGATACCACTCATACCCGCAATGCTGGCCATGTTCATACTGCAGTCAGTAGAGATACAGCTGGAGAAACTCACTATCCGGACCTGGTGTGTGCGACTCCGCCCTTGGTCTGCGGCGCCGGCGCAGCCCAAGGAGAACGGCACCAGACGCAGGTAGAAGATGTGCCCCTGCTCTTCTGACAGTTAGTGGAAGACCAAATATCATACCCACTGCAGATGAAGACCACATCCTAAAACACTCGTCGTGGAGAGCTGGTAGTTGTTAGTAGCAGGCAACACAGTGACAACGTACGCTTCCCACAACCGCCGACAGAGATATCGAACACCAGCCTTCCAGACTCGAAGTCCTCCCTCGTCATTTCTTCGAAGCAGCTACGCTGTTAGCGTTGGAAGGTCGTTTTGTACTCACATAGGACAGTCATCACCAATCGTTGTCAGACGTCGACCTCCTGGGCCGGCCTCGTCCACCAGCTCGCCTTCAGACACCATCTTTCTGACATCTGACTGCGCCGTCGGCTCCTCATCGTCGTCAGCACCACTGGTAGCCTTGCGGAAAGCCTTCTGCACGGCTTCCGAGGCGAGTGCATCAGTGGATGTAGGTGCGGAGGCGTAGATGGAAGCAAGCTCGTCAGGCTGCGGTTAGTATGCAATGGAGCGGCGAACATACGAGCAAGGCTTTCTGGAACCACAAGTCGGAAGTCTGCGGCACTTTGAGAACCTTCAAGCTGGACGATCAGTAATCGTTCACAACTCGGGACTCACAATATGAAGAGGATGTGCTTGCATGGGGAATTGCCCTTCAAGTTGTCCGGACAGTCACATGAGGGTTTCGTGCCCATTTCGATAGTCTGAGGGAGATCAGAGATCATTTCTCGTCTGAACGCACGTAGATGTTGCCAGTCGAACCGAGCATGTTGAACGTCTCGCGGATGCTCCCAGACGAGGAGTCCACGCCAGAGCGGTGGACCATGAACTTTGGTTAGCTCGGTCGTTGTAAAACTCCTACCATGCGCTGCGAAAGGACCCTCTCCACTTGCACGTCAGCAATAAACGCAATGCAGGCTTACTCCTGTCCACCACTGTCTTGGGGCATCTGCATGTCAGCTCCAGGTATAGGGGTTGTGACGCACGATTTGCGATAGCGAGCTTCTCTCTTTGGTGGAGGAGGTTCCTTCGACTCATCTTCATCCCTGCGCTTGCGCTTACGGGACTTGGTTGGGGACGGCTCTGCTTTGATTTCTACCTCGAGTTCGGTGAACTCTTGCTTGATCGTGCTTGACGAGGTTGCCGGTACCTCGGAGAGGGAGGGGCTGAGGGATGCCTCCCTTTTGACGATGGAGGTCTTGCGGGTACTTCTTCTCATTATGTTGCGGATGAGCAAGCGAATGGTGGCAAGAGACGAAGAAAGCCAGAAAGACGAGTCCGTAGTGAGAACTTAGGACGGCTGAAACCGGTTGATTGTACTGATAGCCGCTTCCCCGTGGGGTAGTTCGCCGCTGGGTGGCAAACGATGTCTTGCGGCAGGAGGATTCCGCTTACTGGTTCGGGGGTCAAGGTCATCAGCGTCTCGAAGTCCCGGGGGTCAAGGTCATCAGCGTCTCGAAGAGCACATCCATCCATTTCACTATGCTGGTGGATGATGCAGTGGGGTGAGCTCTGAGGCCGACCGCTCGACAGACGAGACAAAGTGCGCAGCTGGTGTTGTGACGAAGGCGATGTCGCGGATGCTGATCCTTTCGCCCCATCGCTCTGACCTACAGCACGCGAAACAATGACACACGCACGCACACAACTGAGTGTCGTGGAGACGGAGAGAGCATTGATGAAATATTGATTCGTCTGCAACCTCTTCCATCTGCATTAGCATCAACAACCATGGACGATGTCGACTTTGTGCACACGCCGGGTCACCACCCTTTGTTGCCCATCCCCAAGGAGCTCAACGTCCGTCCTCCCCGAGCCAACGCCCACGCAGCCGAAATCCTGAAGCAGATGATGGCAGATGCGCCCGTCGCTGAGGACCAGGTCCTCGACCTATCAGCTGGAATCGAGAAGTCGCCGGAGGACGCAACGGTGCTCCTTCCTCTCTCCACTGTCGGCAGCCCGGCAAAGCAGACCGCCTCTTTACCCCGCACGCCCGATGAGACGCCTGGCAGCCCAGACGAGACTGAAATTATCAAGGCCGTTTTGCCATCAGTACGTTGTGGACCTCTGTGCTGCTAACGGAAGCCCGCTTCGACGCCTGAAGCGTCTGGTACCTCCACGCCGGCACAGGAGGAGGAGGACAACCTCTCGAACGGTTGCGACCTCCCCATTCCCAAGCCCGGAAAGGGTTACGTTCCAAAGGTGGACTTGAGCTCGGGTCTCTCTTCTCTGTCACCTCAGCATCCTACCCGTGTGTGGAATAGCCTCCTGCACGCTTGTCGCCCAGAGCATCAGCCCACGGTCAAGTGGCAGTACATCAACCGTCAAAGTGAGTCATACTGACCGCTGACCCCACTGACGTCAAGAGGGCTACCTGGCAGAGATGACTGTGACTCTGCCTCCAGAGCATCCCATTGTCAAAACTCTGGCCAGGAAACAGCTCCCCCTTGACAATAATTCTGCCGAGTACAAAGATGCGCTGCGTCGACTCGGAGGCGAGAAACGTTGGAAAGGGCAGACTAGGCGACTCAAGGTGAGCAGAATTGCAGTGTCCTCACTGACCTTCCAGGCAGAGGCTCAAAACGACGCAGTTCGTCAATGTATCGCCGACAACGGTCTTCTCTGGGTCAACTATGAGGTAATGAGCACCGTCGATCCCGGGACTTACCTCGGTGAGCAGGCCGCTCGCCTCCGTGGAGGGAGGCCCCTGCTCACCGTCCCGGTCCAACCATCCCAGCACGCGTCCAAGCGTCCCATGGACGATGGACACACAGGTGCGAGGAGCGTTAAGCCCAAGCTCAGCATTACTACGGCCTCCACCTTGAAGGTCACCGAAGACGCCGCGAGTTCCGGAAACGGCCATGCCGGAGGTACGTGCGCCGCCGGGTCGTGGAGCCTACCACCGAAGGTATCAAACGAACTCTGGTCGAGACTTCTGGTAGCTGACGGAGCGTTTCCAAGCTAACCATAGATCTTGAGAGACTTCAGCCGATGAGCACTGAGACCGGGCAGGTAGACTGGCAGCAGCAGTTGTCTTGTGAGCGCGGAAGGATCAAAGCATTGCTGACGCCAGCGTTCTGCATTGAGGCAGGAATGCCAGTCCCGAAGTACTACCAGCGCATCGAGAGACAGCAGGGTGTTTCCACCATGTTCTTTGGCCAGGTCACCGTTGAACACGACCACTTTGAGTCAGAGTAAGTCCCCGTGGCGCTAAAACAACCGTGGGTCACACGAGCTCACTCCGCCAGCAAGGGCTTCGTCAAGTTGCGTGAGGCTCGTCAAGAGGTCGCCCGCCTCGTCTTTTGCGAGCACTTCGGCCAGGAGCCTGCTGCCTAGTCACCGCCTCGGGCCTGTACATCGCCCCATCATGCATGCAACCTGTGATTTTAGGTGTGAAAGCAGTGCTGTAGCTGCGGGTTGCCATAGCCGCCACCGTATCCGGTAGAGTGGAGGTGCCTGATTGGTGACGCATGCGCACGGTGCTCTTAGCTACCACCTGGTAGAAGTCAGCGGGATGGACTTGACATCATCTCCACAATCACAACATCCACCACACCGACATGTCAGCCACGGATGTCCTCACCGAGGCGGCCACTCCGACAGAGATAGCGACAAGCGTAGCAAGTACGCTCGAGGCGCTGGCGACCGCAGTCACAGCAGCGGCTACCGCCCGATGAGGCTCAAAATGTGACCTTACCCCTGGGGTTAGATGGCAGCGATGTGACGCAGAGCACTGGAAATTACGTCGTCGTGAGTACTTCGGAGAGGTTGACAGACGTTTTTCATGCGTTTGTGGGCTCCGATGCCGGCAGCCCACACACGCCTGATAGGCGTCTCGGTGGTCTCGAGCCGGCTGGTCCATGCGGCGCTGACACGCAGAACACGATTATCGGCCTGCTGATCGTCCTCGGGGCATCGGTGCTTAACGCATTCGGATTGAACCTCACCAAGCTCGACCATTTGCAGAACTCAGCGATCCCGAAAGCTCAGCGGAAGAAGGAGTACCTGCGACCACTATGGCTGGGCGGCATGGGAATTTACATTCTGTCTCAGGTGCTGGGCTCGCCGCTTGCCCTCCGCTACCTGCGACCAGACTGGGTTGCGCCATTGGGAGCGAGCTCGCTGATCTTCAACTTTGTGTTTGCGTACTTCCTTGTGGGAACGCGTGAGTTGCTGTGTGAAAGGCTGACATAGCTGACCTCGCAGCCGTGACTACGTCGGACATCCGGGGAACAGCGCTAATTGTGCTGGGCGTGATCCTCATTCTCGTCTTCTCGAGTATCAACCACGGCCTGCGCGACTCGCTCTCAATAGACGAGCTGTCGGCGCTTTGGCGTCGACCGAGCTGGCTGTCGTATTTCTTCTTCCTGACGGCTGCTACTTTCGGCGTGTACCTGATTTCAGACGTCCTAGCGAAAGTGTCCAAGAACCGGGCGAGCCTCGACTCGCTGCCCTCGCCCGAGCTCCCGACCACACGTTTCGGGCGCGCGTCTCCCGGTGCCAACGGATCCGCCATCGCTGAGTACTGGGGCAAGGGCAAGTGGATCTTCAAGTACGCTCGCGGCACATTCCAGCACTACGAGAATATCATCCTGCGACACATGGAGGCCATGCTCAGCCGCACTTCTGAGAGTCGTGTGCAGTGGTTCGAGGGCATTGGCTGGGCTGTTTGCGGTGGAAGTCTCGCTGGCCTCTGTATCATCTTCACCAAGGCCGTCGTCAAGATCACCTGGCTTCCTGGACACCCGGTGAGTTTCAGCTACCATACTCCTATTTGAAGCTGACGACCAGCTCCTCCACTTCGTCTCCATAATCACAATCCTGTTCCTCATCATCACGGCTGTCTCGCAGATTGTCTGTCTGAACAGAGCCCTCGTGTGCGCCGACACGGTGACGGTTGTCCCGCTCTTCTACGCCGGCTACACCGTGTTCGGTGCTATCAACGCCCTGATCTTCTACGACCAGACAGGCGCGTACGCGACGTGGACGCTCGTCTGCGTCTTCCTCTCCATTGCAGTGCTCATCAGCGGAGTGGTGAGTTTTTTGCCTTGCATCTGAAACTGACATCCAGGTGCTCCTGTCCACGAAGCGTACTGACGATGACCAAGCCGCCCAAGGGCCGCAAACAACGACGACCGTCGACGCAGACCCCGCCGTGCGGTTGCACCCGCGCCAGCCTACCGATGGCGGTGAGAATGGCGGCGTGCTCTGGACAGTCGGCGAGGATGAGGACGAGAGCGACGACGAGGACAAGAAGGACGGCCCTGGTGTTGGAGGCACTAACACCGAGGGCGAGCGCGGTGGCCTGCTCCTTGTCCACGACGAGGATGAGCGCCTGCACAGCCCCGCGCGGCGAGCATCTAGGCGATTGGAGGACGAGGAGGAGGCAGAGTTCGGGCCGTTCGCGTCGCCGATGCGTTCTCCCCGTTCTCTGCAATGAACGGTTCCACGAGCCCGCATCAAACATCTTACACTACAACCATATAATAACAAACCCAATACGACCACACGACTCTTGTGACCCAGAGCCGCACCGCACATAGCCATAGATAGAGTGCATTTGTCATGTTGTATGAAGTGAGAGAATGGTGCAACACGATAATCGAGGATGCCAAGATGCTGCTAGAGAGGAGAGGGGGGTATGCTACGTTGGGGTGTTAGATTAAGCCTGGGTGGGGGTGGTCTCGATGGACTGGACCTCCTCCGGGGCCTCGAGGCCGTAAGCCTCGTTGACGGCGTCGAACCATCCGGGGCCGGCGAGGTCCTCAATGGCGCCGCGCTCAATGACGACCCAAGAGTACTTGAGGACGTCGTAGACGAGGAGGTCGTCGGTCGAGAGAACCTCGATGCCGGGGACGTTGCGGGTGACGCGCCAGAGGTTGGCGACGCCCTCGGCCTCGCGCATGGGCGAGTGGACGAAGAGGATGTTCAGGCCGTCCTTGGGTCCGAAGCGCTTCGTGGCTGATGTCAGTTAATGTTGTCGATTACGAAACTCACTGGCATCGTCGGCGAGAGCCTTGACAGCCTCGTACGTGCCGGGCCAGTTGCCCTCCGCGACATCCTCAACAACACGGAGGAAGCCGTCGTTCAGCTTGGCGCTGAGCGCGGTGCGCAGGCCAAGAGCGCGGACCTTGCGGGGAAGGTCCTGCGACCAGTCACGGGGCTTCAGCTCAAAGATCGGCGCTCCTCCACGACCTGCATGTCAGCTCATTCGCGGCCCTTCGGGTAGCTAAGACATACGGGTACCACTGCTTGCGTCTCCAACACGGGCCTTTCCGGATCCCTTCTGCTGCCTGAGTTTCCGTCCGGAATAAGCGACCGTCGAACGGTTCTTCGTGCTCTGGTTACCCTTACGGAGGTTCGCAAGGTACCAGACGACATTGCGGTGGAGGATGTCGCGTCGGAGGGGAAGGTTGAAGACGTGGGAGGGGAGGGGGAGGGTCTCGCCGCTGCCCTCGGTCGGGTTCGCAGAGGTGAGGGACGAGACGGGGTGCTCAATAGGCGAGTAGAAGTCGGTAGGGACCTCGTGGAGGCGGACTACAGTTAGCGATGGGTAGGGCAATGACTTCGCGTGACAAAGCCGCAAAGACGCCTCGATCATAGCCGCCGATCACAACAGCAGAGTGTGCGCCTGTTGTTCTTCGATGCCATTGAGCAATCTTTGACGGCGACCTGCTCTGAGACGCCAAGGCTATTATACTTACCACCACGAGAGGCAACAATCTGCCTGGGAGTCGGCCGCGATCCGAGGTCGACGAACGAGACGTTCGCAGGAAGGTGAGCGGTGAGGTCGTTTGCGGCGGCGATGTCCTCGGCATGAGCGGCGGGCTGCTTCTCCGAAGACTCGGGGGCCGGGGGGACCTCAGTCGCGAAAGCGCGAGCCGCTACTCGTGACGATCCGACAAGCGGAGTAAGGATCGGGCGGCGGAGAGCCTGCGGAACATTAGCACACCTCGGACTTCGAAATAACCGCGCGCATGCAGTCGATTTTGGCGCTGGAAAAAAGAAGCAGCATAGCCGCAGCTGCACCAATCCTCCTCAGTACGCGTTTACTTACCTGGAGACACCTGGCGGCCTGCATGACGGTTCGGCTTGCTGGTGATAGGTCCTTGAACCGACTTCCGGAAGTCAAAGAGACTGAACTTTCCACTCCCTCACGGAGCCACGGAATCAAATCCGACCGTCTCCGGTGGAGGTCAGTCACTACGGTGGAGGAGCTCAACTATTCAGCACAAGTTCACGTACTCACTTCATGCATGGATGCTTTGCTGGTTGTCAATGTACATGCGGAAAAGGGCAGCGATGCGTTCAGATGCCCTTAACTTTATCTAACACAGTTGCTGCACCGCGACTGAAGAGAGAGAAGTCCCCTGTGACTTTGTAGCTCGCCGCCTCCTAACTCTGATCCCTAACTCTTGCACTTTGCGAGACGTAGAGATTCGGCGCTCACCTGGACAGTTGCGTCCTCATGGTAGCATGTTTTGCGATGCTGACTTCCGGGACTACTTTTCAGGCTTTACAAGAGCGGGGAAAAGCATCCAAGTATCACTGTATGAGCGCAGAGTTCCAGGAGAGTGTGCGGAGCAATGCACGCAATACCAAGTGGCCTCCAACCTGTTTGGCGGTTGTAGCTACATCGCTTCCTCGCCTAGCCCTGGCAACTCGTGCTTGCAGCCTGCCAGTAGGCCAGCAGGCAGTAGGTGGCTGGCCGTAGGGTTAACGAACAAGGCAACGAGGAAAGATCAGTGACCGTGGTGTGCAGAGCCTTCTCAACCGGACGTCGTCCCGACTCGAGCACGTGGCCAAAGGAGTAAAGGTGATTGTAGCCAGACATACACTCAGTTACAAAGTTGTACAGTGAAGACGCATCATGCATGCATGGATGCGAACAATCAAGTTGGAAAAAGGCATGAAAAAACGGAGGTGTGCAGCGCGAGTCCCGCGAGTGTCGGCGATATGCCACGTGGCAAGTGCCACGCACCCTTTTCGATTTCTGCTCGCGTATCGCCGACAGCCCAGAGTTCGCAGGTCGGTGGGTGTGGGTTGAACATGGCGAACGGGCAGCTTTGGTCGTCTCTCCACCGCAAGATCGTGAGTAGCGAGCTGCTGAGCTGCCCGACCACTGTGCTGACCATCGCGCTCTCGACGTCGACACCGCTACGCCCGTTTACGCTCTGCTGTTACCCGCTTTCCCCGACCGAATCGATTGGATCGTTGTCCTGCTCTCGAAACTTGAACGGCGAAATTCGGATCTTGTGCAACTTTTGCTGGAACCGATTGTTGAACTTGGAATTGGACGCTGGATCTTCACGGTTTGCGAATATTTACGGTCTCCTTTGCTTCATTGCTCTTTCTCTCGACTCGTGCGCACTCTCAACTACAGAAAAATGTCGGCCGTCCAGACCTTCGGCAAGAAGAAGGTGCGTCATTTTGGGAATGAACCATCAGACGAAGGAATCTGTTGCTGACGCTGCTTCTTATCTCTGCGCGATCGCCGCCTCTCGAAACGCTCAATTCTCTCGCAATCAACTTGTGCTGGATATTTGGAACACGAATTGCTGGAACTTGCTGCAACTCCACACTCGCAACTTTTCACGACATCGCTTCTGATCCTTGCACCGTCGATTCTTCACCAACAGACTGCTACCGCAGTGGCCCACGTCACCCCCGGCCGCGGCCAGGTCCGCCTTAACGGCTCCCCCATCTCGCTCGTCGAGCCGTGAGTGTCCAACAGGACGCGAAGGGAAGAGGATTACGGATGCTGGATTGGGTACCAGGCGCGCGGAGAGCAACGGAGAGATTGGCGTCAAGTTGTCCATCCGAGCTCATCATGTGGAGCGACCTCCTGCTCTCCGTCGCTTGGCTTGTGCGGTCCGCCAGACGTTTCCTGGATATCTTCGCATCTCAGTTGCCGGAAGGAAAGCTGACCAGAACAGTTCCACCCTCCGTTACAAGGTCTACGAGCCCATCCTTGTCGTCGGTTCTGACAAGTTCGCCAACATCGACGTCCGTCTCCGCGTCAAGGGTGGTGGCCACGTCTCGCAGCTCTACGCCATCCGCCAGGCTATCGCCAAGGGACTCGTCGCTTTCTACGCCAAGAACGAGGACGCCGCTTCCGCTCTTGAGCTGAAGAAGACCTACATTGCCTACGACCGTACCCTCCTGGTCGCCGACCCCCGTCGCTGCGAGCCCAAGAAGTTCGGTGGTCGTGGTGCCCGTGCTCGTCGCCAGAAGTCTTACCGTTAAACACCTCGCTTTGGTCTCGGTCGGTCGCCGAGACAATGGCTGCTTGTTGGACTTGGTTTGCAGAGGTCGCTACCAAGTTCCAGTGGGCAGTTGGTGTTCGTTAGCATTGGGATATGTATATCATGACCTTGCCTCCGGAACATTCTCTCGCACAGGTCACTAACCCCTTTCGTTCTGCCGTTTCCCGCGTGTTGCCCCCGGCATTGATGCAGCCCTACGCAATACATGATCTGCGGAAGAGATATTAGCAGCTGTCAATAAGCAGCTGTAAGCAGGAAAAGGCCGATAGTGTGATACTAGAGCGACCGAGCTCGCGTTTCCGCGCCGCTGGCCATTTCGCCTGACCCAACAACGCAAGGCAGTGGAGGACTTCACTCAAATCTAATGTGGCTCGTAGGCCCGGTGCCCAAAGAAGCAGCGTTTGCAAGGAGGGTTCCATAGCGAGGTGCAGTGTTTCCCACGTCCTCTCGCGCTGCCTGCCCGCAGTTGCCACTGCGCCTGATTAACAAGTATGGGCACATGCGCATTGTCTATCTCTGGGTGGATGATTTTTATCCTCGGCCCAGGGAACGACGGAATCGAGAGAGCCAGGAACCGCAGGTAGTAAACCATTGTCTGCAGAAGACCCTGTGTTCATCCGCACTTGTCCTATCCATGCAATCTCCATCTCTGTCCATCATATGTGTTGGCATTGCACCTTTTGTCTGTTCATCACTCGCCGCGCTTGATACAAATACCGCAGAGGCAACTACGGGTCGCCTTAGTCGTCACTCAAAATCCCAGACAAGACATCGCATCAGTGGAGAGCGGAGATCGGTCGAGATTCCGTCGCCCGTTCCTGTAGAACGACTGACCATACGACGAGACAAACAACGATCCAATCGATATCCCTCCCATCCCCCACCAAAGCTATCCTCCGCATCCACCCTCGCATCCGCTTCGGCGTACTCGAGCACGATTCCACCGCTCCGAGGCTTGAAGGTCAACCGATCTCCTCCCACCACGCCGTATCCTCCGATCGAGGTTCCCGTCGACCGCTTCCTCGGACCATTCGCAGGGCACTTTACATTCGCCCAGTGCTTTCGTGAAGGGAACGACATGCCGCCGAGGCGGTCTTCTGCGACTCCTCGCTCAAAGCGAGCCTCGCAGCAAGAGTGAGTAAAGGCGGTGGACACCGTGGGCATGCCTCACGCATAATAGTCACGTCTCAATAGGCAAGAGATGAGAGCGATGCTGACACGGCGATGTTGTTTCACATGTTCATGTTCGCTTGAAACCTTCTTTATTATCTATCTCGCTTCATTACTCGCCACTGCCGAACTATTAATGCGACAGCGCGAGCATCCTCGGACTCAGCAACACGAGTGTCAAGTGAGTTCGGAACGGATTGGGCAATGTTGTGGCTTGCACACGAGCCACCGACGTCGAGGAGCTAGCCGACGCACATACACCGGACACGTCCTGGACGCTGTGACAGTGGAAAAGCGGGGCTCGTTGGCTGCCCAGACTGCAAATCGCTCTCGTACTCCATGGCTAACCTCAGCAGCGTTGCCGCCGCCTTCACCGCCGCCCAGAACGGAAACGCAACTCCCAAAGCTGTCTCCCACCGCGCTCTCTCGCCCATGCCCGAACCGAGCCGGGCACTGTCACCTCCTGAGCGCATTCTTCACGACAACAGAGCTTTATCGCCTGTAACCTACCACTTACATCCGCCTCCCGAGGACCTCGACCTCTTAAACGCCTCCGGTGACTACTCCTCCTTTTCGTCCTTAGGCAATTCGTCGGGCGACTACAGCTACGCAAAGGAGGACATGTTGGTCAACCAACAGAGGAGCGCGACCTCTCGCCGGCAACCTAGGAGAAACAAGGCCCTCGAAGATGAAATGGCCTACCGACCGGCGGAGGACGAGGGCGTTGCTTCCGACTCCTCGGGCGCGGGCGGCGAAGGCGTAGTTCGTTCTGGAGCTCTGGACGGGCGGTCTGCGACTCGAGGAAAGCGCAAGACGAAGGGAGAAGGGTACCTGGGTGATGGCTTAGGTATTCGACCGACCATGACCCGGCCAACAGTCCGAAGGGGGACCCGTCGTGAGCTTGACATCACCGAGGAAGAGCAGTCCATCAACATGTCTCACTCGCCATCGGTCATGTCACGACGCTCACAACGCCTTTCTGTTTCTCCCGCGCCAATTAATCACCCTTTTACCTCTCCAGGAGTCGCTTATCAGGACCCCCAGATGGGCCGCGCTTCCCGAGGGCCCAGCGCCGGACGAACGGCGGCGACAAATGTGACTGGGCGGGTAGCTGGAAGCCTCGCCTACCTTGTCAAGCTCGGCTCCTCGTTCATCCTGTTCATCGTGAACTTGCCCAGGAACCTGATGCGCAAGGCCCGCCGGGGAGGAAACGGCGCCCTCGCTGTTGCAGGACTTGTGCTCTGTGTTGGCTTACTGCTCGCCGCCCGAGAGCTTTCGGGCAACCTGTTCAAGTCCACATACCGATCGCCGGTCGCGCCCCCTTCCAACATCGATGAGCTCATCGCGCGTCTCACGTCACTGGAGACCGCTCTCGCCCGCGCGTCCTCAACCGCTTCCGAAGATCTCACAGCTGCTCAGGAGGCGCAGCGTGTGCTTATGAAGCGCATTCACGAGCTCGAAGCTCGACAACACCAGGAGGATGCGAACGGAATGGAGACCCGGGCAGGAGTAGTGGATGTACAGGACTCTGTCAAGCAACTCAAGGTTGAGGTTAACGAGCTCCAATCTCGAGTCAGCAAGCATGATCAGAAATTCGCGAATGTCGACTCTGAGATCGAGGCAGTGAAGGGCAAGATCGCCACTGTGGAGGAGGAAGTCCGTCGCCAGCTTTCCGAAGGACACCTCCGCGACATCATGCTCCACATCATGCCTGCCAAAACTCCAATGGTCGATGGAAACATCCCTCCGTCAGTCTGGGCTGCTCTGAAGAAGGTGTTCGTTGGGTCCGACGCCGTTGACGAGAAGATCCGCAAGCACCTTGCTGGCATTCAGTCCCCGGATTCGAAGTGGGCCCTTGAGCATCACCAGGAGGAACTCAACAAGTGGCTGCTCAAGGCTGGTCACTCGCTTGGGTACGACAAGGCCGCCATCATTAACGGCATCGAAGGTGAGGTCCACGCTCTGCAGAAGGAGCTTCAGGAGATCCGCCGCGATGCCCGCAATGTCAACTCCGGAAAGCCGGTCGCACAGCCCGCTGTCACGTTCAAGTCGTCAAAGGGCGAGGACGTTACACAGGCTCTGCACGCCATTGTCGACGCTGCCCTGCTCAAGTACTCCAAGGACATGCTGGCAATGGCCGACTACGCTCTTCTTAGTGCCGGAGCTCGTGTAATTCCAGCGGGAACGTCTGAGACCCTGGTTCTGAAGCGGCCCTCCGTCGTCGGCAAGGTTCTTCGTGGCGACCGAGCCATTACCGGCCGACCTCCGACGACTGCTCTCGAAACGGATACAGCTGTAGGTTCTTGCTGGCCCTTCGAAGGCAGCACTGGTACGCTCGGCATCAGCCTTGCCCGCCCTGTCAATGTCAAGGCGGTCACTGTCGAGCATGCCGCGAAGGAGCTGGCACTCGATGTGAGCTCGGCCCCCCGAGACGTCGAAGTGGTGAGTTTTGCTTGTTTGGGCCGTGAACTAACCAACAGTGGGCTTCCGTCGAAGGCGAAGAGAACCAAGACAAAGTCAAACGATGGTTTGAGCAGCGAGAGGCTGATGGTTGGGTCGAGGAGTAAGTGCAGAGCCTTCGTTGGCAGATAATGTCTAGAGCTGATGCTAACAAACAGTGAGGGCGCTGCGTTCAAGGAGACGCCAGACCGCATTCGCCTTTCCCGCTTTACTTACGACCCCATGGGACCGTCGCCCGTCCAGACCTTCCCAGTGGTTCCCGAGATCATCAAGATGGGCATCCCTGTCTCTGATGTTGTGTTTGCCTTCAACTCGAATTGGGGCGGCAACCTGACGTGTATCTATAGGGTGAGTACTGATATCTTGGAGCAGCGGCGTGCTCCACGCAGGCGACAGTGTTGGTCGTCGCTAACGAACAGGTGCGAGTGCATGGAGAACCCGTCGCTTAAACCGCGATAGAACAAGAAAACGCGTTGGCTTTCATGACGCGTCGCAGAGGATGGCATAGCTCTGGGGACGAGCGTGTACCTTGTGGGCCTTAGAGAAGATGAAGGCATCCTATCATGTTGTTGGTTGTTGGCCTTGCTTGGATCGATCATAATCATGTGCATTAGATGGCGTCGGTGGTGTACGAGTGTCTACGCTTTCATTCACACTTCTTAGTTGGATTCTATATTCCTTCCTTTCTCTCCATATCAATGCCGTTCTATCTACCACGAACGTATATGCAATTACGACTTGCCAGAGCATCCCAAGATCGGTCTCTTGGCTAGCTGGATGAGGAAGCGAGCAGTGACCTCAGTGGACAAGTCCTCCAACCCGGATGGTGGTTCATCAGTTTTGGGTTTCCGAGATACTTACGTACTGTTGACGTTAACACACGTCCGTAGCGTGATATAGTGTGAACAGGCTAGGAATCAAGATGGACCGTGACAAGATTAAGGAGCAGAGTGTTCCTTTCGTTCTCGTGATAGCGTGATGAATTGCCGTTGGACTTTCGTGATCATTTCAATGCTGGGACGTCCCTTGATCCTTACTGAGGATGAATGTGTTGCAGACCTAAGACGTGAGAGCACCCCACCCAAAGAAGCTGAACGAGGTGGGTCCAACGGGGTTCAGTGGGTCGAGGGATTACTACCGAAAAGTATGTCCGAAACAAGCTCTGCAGGCTGAAGGCGCAGAGAGGGAAGCAGCACTGAGCACCGGGAGGTCTCTTGAGGACGGGAGCGAGTCCTTACGTACAACATCCAAGACACTCCAGGACGGGTCGGACCCATTCAGACGCGACAAATTACAGCATGCCATCCCCCGCATGCCCACCGTATGGGACACCTGAACGTCAAGCTGCTCGGAGCTCGGCCCGAGTCCTCGACCGGCAGCTCGGCACGCCGCAGAGGACAATCCCATCACACATGCGTTTGCACAACTGCTCAGCGGTGGGTCAAAGGTGGACCCGGCGTGGTCGAATCACCGTCCACGCTGGTGAATGGGGGATGATCGTCGGCTTCAACAGTTTTGCAGCGCGGGGTGGCAGCACAGGGTGGCGGATCTCTGATCACTGAGTAGGTTGTGATACAGATGAAAGTCGGGCCTGCATTGTGTTAGACGGATTGCATTCAGTAGTTCTCGGAGGCAGACGGAGATGGGGCGGCTGTGAGACGAACGCCGGAGTCAAGTGGTGTAGGCCGGGGCATCTTGGTAGACCCCGCGGGTGTTAGGAGAATTATGCAAAACTACGCTTGGCCCAAGTCGCACTCTAGGGCACCCTGTCGTCCGGTGTATGCCTGTTAAGCTTGCCAAACTAGCACATGTAGGACATTGTGGCAGCTGCCCAGTCCCTCACGACGACTTTCAATCGATTGTTTGGGAATTCAGCACAAGCGCCTCATGACAAGCTTGATGTCAATGCTTCTGTCCCTCTTGGCAATGCAGAATGAGACAACACCCACTTCAGAGGCAGCGGAAGCTCTTGATGTGCGTATCAACTCGATGGTAGACACGCAGAGATACTTTGCACACAGTGACAGACTTACGACGACTGATGACGGCCACCTACGATGCCCCGGGTCACTGCGCCTTGTTCCAGTTAAGCTTATAGAAGCGGTTCTCACGAGATCGTCGCCCATGTCGGCATGGTCAGTACCGGGGAATGTGAACCAAGTATGCGCGATGCAGTGTAACCGTACCAAGGGGTCTTACGAGACGTGCGATGCTGGAACCTCCTTCCCGTCTTGCAACAGCAGGTGGAGAGCAGAGCGCTCCAACGATGCCACGAAACTTAGTTACGTTGCACTGACCAAGTGTGCACAGATCAGACCGGGACGATTTCGAGAAGAGAACAGGGGTAAACCGAGGACTAATCCTGGAAACCCCGCTCAAGCAAGTCGGCATAACGTTACATTGAGACATTGAGACCCACACAGCAAGATGGTGAACCTTGTCGTTACACTCTGGAACAAGGCTCCGGCCCCTTATCCTGGGTTTTCTTGTGTGGTATCTGCCTCGCAACCTCTGGAGTCCCCAGATACCCACCGGAACGCTCGGAACTTGGGTGACATGCCGAGATGTCCCAGTCACAAGGACTTATGCTATCTTGACACGGACGTGGATACCCACAGAGGAGGACGACGATCATCCAGAGCTTCTTCTTCCACTTTGGGCATGGCCAGGGGGCCCGTGTGCGCCTGTTCGCCATCTTGTCTGTTCCTCTTCTCCACATGGTGCAGGCGCTCGTATCGCTTCAGTCACACCTGCAGGCACGGAAACTGCAACCATTCATTGTGCCCGAGGATCCTTCTGTCCCTCTCTGCCCTTCCTTCCTTTCTCCCTATCAGCGCTTCGCATCTCGGTTATCGCTGTTGCCCACCCCCAAACGTTGCAAGCTAGTTGGATGCTTTGAGTGGAGCGTCGCTGGAGTAACTGATGAATCCAGGTCAATTATGGCTTGATGTCTTCCACGGCAGCCAGGGTGAGCACAGTGAACCCGCCAGGGTAGGCCGAAGCCACCCCATCCGCCTGAGCCGTCGTTGCTCGAGCTGAGGCCCCGAAATGCACTTTTGATAGCGTATGAAACTACTGAAACACACGCCCAGTCACAGGTCGAGTCTTTGCAGTGGCGCTGCAGGGCGCTGGTGGCGGCCTTGGCTGAGCGCCATCGTCCTCCCGAGGCCCGAGAGGGGCCCTCGCCTGACGGTGATCCACACAGCCACTTGATCATCGCCGGCCCTAACTGCGCCTTTCGATGTCTAAGGTGCTTGGGAAGCTTAACAAAGCTTAACCTTGCACTCTGAGGGCAGCGATCTAACGGTCTAGAGCCCCGCGACACCCTTACGTTTGAAGCGTTCTGAGTGGTTTCCCGGATACTGGTATTTCCATCAGCGAATTCTGCATCTTCTGTGAGCCAATGCCAGGTTTGAGAGAGATTTGAGGGTGCAGTGATTCGAGCTACCGCTCAGACAAGGGACGGGCTTTGGAGGTGACACTGCTGCGACGTGGTGGGAGTGCCTCCCGTTCTTTCCCTTACCTGCGCTCAAAGAAGAGTTATATGCTGAGACAGCGCACGTGAAGCGTCCCGACAGCCGCATGAGTGCTGATCTCTCCGTAGGAAACGTCCGTGGGGATGTCCACAGACAGAGGCTCTCTCAAAGGGTCGCGGAACATTCTCACAGACGGGAAAAGAGGCAAGGGTGCACCTCGCGCTGCACGGAGCACGCGGTGACGGAGTACGTAGCTGTTGTTGCGAGCATGGGGCACGTCCAATACCTTGTGGGGACGAGACGTCGGGGAGCGGCAGGACTGCTGCGATGTGACAGGAATGTCGGGATGGAAAGGCCGTAGCACCCCAGGGGCGCGCGATTATCTCTGACAGGCACGTCAGGTGTCAGCGGGCATCGGAAGTTCGACCGCCGCCAGTGCACCGTTCAATTCTTAAAACGGGCTAAGATCTCGCAAGCAATGACATAACATTTGGATCCGGGCCTCCAAAGATATGACGGAGCTCTGGCGGCGCAGCTTGAGGAACGAGGCACATTTGGTGACCCATACGCAAGCTCACGCACATCAAAGATTTCACCCCCGGATGTGCCGTACGCAAGCCAGCTTCCCAGTCATGGCAATTCATGAAGGCTAGCTTCTGCTCGGTTGCAATTGTTAATTGCAGAGAAAGCCATCAAGGTTAACCACCGCTGAGGAATGAGAAAATGCAGAGATTTTCCAGTTATTCCGAAACTATGACCCGCTCGTCGTGGGCTTGGGAAACAACGGGTCCATGCGTCATGCGGACTGAATACTTCGGGCGGGAGAACCTAGTGTTCAATATGCACTTCGTGTTGTCCAACGAGCAGCCGGAAGGGTTTCTAGTCCGCAGTGGCCCCCGCCGAGGAGAGCCTTGTAATTACTGAATAGCGCCGCTCTTCTCGGCTCTCGGCGCCTTCATGCTGTCACGCATTCCGGCACCGGCCCAGGTGGTCAACGCTACGTCGGCCTCTCCATCGGTCGCTAGACTTGACTAGGTTTGATCACTGGTATCAAACTGGTAAATTCTCACACAATCAATCGCGATTAGCAGCGCGCGCTTACGAGTATATTCGCGCCAAGCCGCACTTGTCACACAGTATAACGTACATATCACTCTTGAGGTCGATGTCGCTTACGAACGGACGGAATGGCCGTATTGGTGCGACAGGCTGAGCACAATAACTGTGCCTCTGATGCCGCTACGGCAGCCCAAAAGCTCCAACCTCGTAATGAAACGAACACACAGGTCCTCCGGCCGGTAGCGCCGCTTGGTGATCTGTCGGTTGCAAGCTAAGTACAACCGAAGAGTCGGACCATCGTTGACCAGAGCCAGTCAATGCGTGCTTGCCGAGGTTGGCGGCGGCGTGATCGCACGATCGCGGTCTCAGCTTCATTCTCACTCTCTGTCATGATACCTGGCGGACATGGGTGTCCATGATAGCCGCAAGTACCACGAACTCCGCCAAGCAATTGTTTGCGATTGAAAATTGATCATATGGACCCAATGGACGAAGCCTGATGGACGGACAGGGAGGAATTCAGACAAACATCAGGACGTCAGGATGCAAGCTCAGGATGTTGGTCAGGAGGCATAGAGCGCCTTTAGCGTAAAAGACCGTGTCGGGCAGGTTCTGGCTGTCCTGACCGTCCTGAGTGCTTCAACTCGCCAGCTTCAATGGCCGACATGTAGAGCGCGCGACAGCTCGCCAGGCTGCCAGGGGCATTCAATCATGGAGTGAAGACGGATTATGACGCCTGTGAGGATCCGCGAGGTGGTGGCGCGAGGGGTGCTGGTTAGTCTCGGACCCTCGGACGTCCAAAGTACCGATGGCATTTCCTGTTGGCCGCGCCTTGGTGCGCTCGGTGCTCAGAGCAGTGGGTTTGGCACCATATTGCCGCTGGCACGGTCTAGAGATAGCGAACTTTGATCACTTGGTTGTTCCGTCCCAAGCGTACGCACCATGTGCTGCACCGCTCTCAGACACTGCGAGATCTTTCCGTGTGCCACTACCACCATTGCCACCACGACCGGCCGACACACACACACACAGGGAGACACCAAAGGTTGATCAGCGGAGTGCAGCTTCCGCCTGGTTCTGTACCGAGGCACAAAGCGGCCGCATTGACTTCCCCTTTCATCCCATAGCGTCAGGGCCAGGCTGGTCCGACAACGTTTCAAACCCGAATGTGCGCAGCACTAGTGCCAGAGGGTCCGCTCCTCTAACTGGGGCGCAAGCAATTGTTCGTAGTTTTCTGCTTATTGCTGAACACACTGTTGCAACGCAATGACGATTGTGTGACCTATGATTATAGATGCATGCCCTGTATTACTTGTATGCCCACAACTGCACAACTGCTAGTGTCCTATTGTTCTGATGCTAGACTTCGGAGAGAGATGAAAAGGAAACGAGAGAGAAACATATAATCGAAGCGTTTTGAAGAGCTGACGTTGGCAAGGCTTTGGGCCCTCAGTAGCCGTACCAGTGTCTTCGAACGAACAAGATAATTGAAACATATATTCGATTGGGTAGTGTTGACAATCCAAGTCGCGTGGTCGCGCACTTTTGCTGGGTATCAAATTGTCCTTTCGTTGTTGCGAATGAAGAAATATCCATCGAGGAAGCGAGCGCTGCGTACGCACCTCCCTCGTTATGTCGATGACGATGCGAATGCGAGGAAACGGCTTGTTTATTAGAGGACTCAAAAGCGCGAGAGACGACCTACTCCCCAAGGGAAGCAGTGCGCTCAATACACTCATGCAGCGGCGCTATACCACTGCTGTGTTTGTTGAGGCTCCTCAGAAACAAGGTGCTGAGCATACACAGGTCCAGAGGATGGCTGCATGTTCAGTGTCGGGGAGAAGGTTGCAGCGCCGGGCGAAATGGGAGTGTACGGGTACTCGCCACCATTGGTGTCGGCCGACTCGGGAGTGTAGCTATAGGCGGGGGATCGCTGAGGGTCGGAAAAAAGCTCAGCATCCCGCCTGGAGTACTGTCCTGGGACTGCAAGATACTCAGCCGTCGGAGTGGGAAGGCTGGGAACGGCGCTGTTGGGCATCGAGACGGTGCCGTTGGCGTCAACGACATTCGTCTGAACGCTGAGGGTCTGGACGTCGTTCGTCGAGTACGTCTTAGACGGGGGAGGTGGAACCGAAGCAATGGGGCCATTGTCGGGCATGCTGTGGCGGCGCACGACCTTGACGGGGTCCGTGGTGAGAAGCGGCTTCGGGCCAGTGGCAGCAGTTGCGCTGGCAGGCATCGCGGTGCCAGCGGCAGCAGCGGAAGCACTGACTACCCGAGGGCTGGCTTCGCCACGGGCGATGGCGGCGGCGATGAGCTGGGAAGCCGGCTTGTTGTTTGGGCCGCGCTGGCGGACTTGCTGCGAGAACTCGCAGACGAATCCCCTCTTCTGGCAACGGTTGCAGGGGTTACCACCGAAGCACTGAACGTCAGCCGAATATTCGATGGACTCAAAGTGGGAACGCCAAAGGGCGGCGTTGTCTCAGCCACACCTCCGCGGGTTGATGATCAGGATCGACCAAGCCCCCACAACTGTGCACGACGCCACCGCGAGTCTCACTCACCCTTGCTTTGCGGATGCGGCAGCGCTCACATGCCTGCGCAGTTCGAGAGCGCTTCTTGATCTCCGGCGCGGGCTGCCCGTCGGCTCCGATGATAACGGGCTTGACGCCAAGACCGATGTCCATGCCGAATTGGTCTCGGCGGTAGAGACCGGGCGTTCCGACGTATCCATAGCCCATCTCCATTCCCGGCTGCGAGTGAGCAGAGAGGGGAGTAGCTAGGTACTCAGTTCCTCCACAGTCCGAGGGCATCATCGGTGAAGGAGCGTAGGAGAAGCCACCGTCGGAGGGGAGGGGCGATAAGGAGAGAGCGTTCATGCCCCACGGCGTATGGGGGGCACTGCCAGGCATAGGGGAGTAGTTGCCGTTGGCGATGAGGGGGGAGCCGAACTGAGCGGGAGTGGTGGTAGGGGGGGTGACCAAGCCAAACTGCATGTCCTGGTGCTGGAAGTGTCCACTCTGAGGTGTGTTGTAAGAGTAGGCGTACCCCGCGCCGGCGTTAGCCTGGGCTGTGTTCAGGCGGTACATGTTACGCGGGGGCTGCTGGTTCGGGTTCGACAGCGGAACAGCGTACGGAGCGGAGGGGTATGGTTGGGCCATGTTGCTGTCCTGAATGGTGTGGTTGAGACAGAAGGAGAGGTCGGAACCAGAGTAGAGCAGAGTTGATGAAAGAGGTCGGGTGTCGAGCGGTAGAGACGGGGGAGGGGAACAGAGAGGGCGGAGAGTAAACTTAACGGAAGAAGTGAGGTTGAAGGAGCAGTTGTGCGGTCGCCAGCTAGTGTTGTTGTACAGTTGTTGGCCAAGTCAAGACAGGACGCAGCTGAGAACAACTCAACAGGTCGAAGATGTAGGATGGGGGTCTCAACACACCTAGTCTCGAGTGTCCTATATGTGTGCTGCACTATTCGTCTCGACGTCCCCGAAGAGATACAGCAACTCGATGGACCAGATTGACGGACAACGCATACGACCCGAGTGCAGGCTTTACGCTTGAGCATAACGCTGGGATTTAGCCTAATGGGCGTTTCCTGAAGCGACAGGTTAAGCACCTGAACCCGGGCACGGCAAGCGTTCCCCCAGTAGGACTGTCTCTAACACTCGCATGCTACAACACCCCAGGCCGTGTCGCGTTGGTCTCTTGCTTGGGCGTACCAGGCCTAGAGTACCGCATCGGCAGTAGATACGTTTGATGAAAGCACTGGTCAGGTCGTTCAGGTCGAGTTCAGGTCCTTTGCTCTTCGTAGAGGACCCTGAGGTACGCGATGCCGTCAGAGGCGGTCTCAATCAGCACTGTGAGAGAGGTGAGAGGTCAGGGGTAGAAGGGATGTCTCCCTCAAAGGCACGACAGGTGCAGGCATGCAGGGTGCGTCAGGCAACTGCGTTCTGAGCCTTCTAAGGAAAAAGCAGTCCCGTGGTTGTGTCTTGCAGAATGTTTGCCAGAACGCTGACCTGACCGAGAGTGACGCCACGGTACCCAGGAACAGAGGGTCTGAAGGGGAGTACGTGAGTCCAACCAAGCCTCACGGCCAAGAGGTCAGTCGCCATTCCTCTGCTCCCTTGCGTACGGCTGCTCTTGACCGCGCCTGACGTCGATGGTTTGCGCGAGGTCCCATCCTGTCCATGATGCTCCCCTCGAGTCTCAGGCGCGTGTTCGGGCCAATCGCATGATCGCATCCCTGGTGCCCACTAGCTCGTCAAGGTAGCCCACGTTGATCTCCTTCGCTTTTGGCTCTCGTCCCAGGACCTTTCGAGTTGTGGGGGTCCATCTCGAAGCCACAGTCCAGCCTGACAACTAACAGGCTTGGTTCCATCGCAGAGGTCGAGGTATGGGTTCATATGATTCTGAGCTCGAGCCTGACGGAGCGCATCTTCTCGACAACCGACTACCCCACAGGCTATCGGCGCCATAGTCACGCTGCTCCGTCCTGACCTTGATCGCTGCACCACATGACTACCCTATCAGTTTTGGTGTGGGCGCGCGGGCTGACGGGCAGCTCAACGCAATCATGAGTGCTTCCATTGATTTTCCCTCCCAGGCCTCTGGAGGATCTCCCGATTCAGCAATACGGCCATAATTCTACGGGACCCCACTTGGAAGGTATGGACTGCTGGACGCAGAGGACCCAGGGTCACTGCAAGGGGTGAATTGTTCAAACACTTAGCACTAGACTTCTCAGCCCTGCTGTCTCCTGATAGCCTTGGAGAGTGCAGGACGCGAGGACAGCCCAGGGTAACGTACGCGTTGTGGGCTTTCAAGCCCGTCCAAGCCGGCCGACCCGGTTGAGGTGAGAGGCCCTAGGTACCCTGCGCTCGCTTTTCATAGTGTAAATCTAGTGGCCATCAATGCCGTAATGCAAGTTGAATTCTTGTTACTTCAGGTACACCTTGTGTATGTCCATCCGGTCCGCTCGACCCGTAAAGCTCCCTCGTCGTTGGCCAGTACTACGAATCCTTTCATGGGCTCAACCAACACGGGCCACGGGCTGCTTGGGTTGCGGGAAGCTAAAGCGCGTCTTGACGTGGTTTCATCATTAAACCAAGGCGAGCAGAGGGAGATGCCGAATTTCATCACATGGTCCAATGGAGCGCTACTGACTGCGGGCATCCTGCACCTCCCCCATGTGAGCTCTGATGCGAATGGTGGCCAACCACTGCATTCACAGGCAGACGGACGAACGTTCAAATGATGATGCAGAAGTTTCTCGCACCCACTCGTGTCGCGTTAGTGGGACTTTGCGGGAAGGTGTGCAATGCAATGTGCGCTGGGCAAGCCGAATGATGGAGCCCGTGGCGTACTGGGTCAGATGAAGCAAAGATCAGCAGTTGAAATCGGCCTCGTAGTCACACGCTGCACGTCAAGCGCAAACACAAACGCCAACGGAAATGTGGGTCGGAGAAATCCTACTTGGCAGCTCACTAATCAAGGTTTGGTGGTCTCGGAGCCGTCGAATGCTTGCACTTCATTGAGCCTCAGGTGCCCGGAGAATCTCCCATTCACTCGACAGGCTCGAATTGGAGCGTTTAGCCTTCAGAAAGTCACAGCACTTTCTTACAGGAACACTCCCCAGGTCATCACAAGCCTACACTTGAAGAGCACTGACGCCACGGGTGCCTCCCGATGCAAATTGTGTCTTTTGCGCGCCGTGTAGCCAGCACGTCCATCACCCTCGGTTCCAATCCTTTGACCACGCTATTGGTTCGGACGCATCTGGGAGGGCAGTAAGGGCGTGACGAGGGAGAACATGCCTAAACCCTGTTTTGCTTCTACCCGAACTCTATGCCTGCGCGTAGCCAGTGCATGCGACATCAAGGCTGAAGAGGTACAGATCGGACTCTGACCTGCAGACCTTCGCCGTACCTTCTATCTCGGCTGACCCTGAACATCACGTTATGTCGCGCCTCACGTCGTACTTCCAAAGATCCTCAGGATAGGTAGTAACTGGGCTGTTATACTCGGGCTCTGCAAACGCCGCTTGGCGAGGAGTACGATGCGACCCAGGAACAGTGAGCTTTGCATGGATTTAGCAACAGCCATAACGCTCGCGTACGCTCGTGCACGTCCATTGATCTGTCGAGAGAATAACGACAAACCCAAAGATGGATTACGAGGATTACTACACCGCCTCTATTCACGTTTGAGTGACCGGCCGACTGGAGTGAGGCGAACCAGACTTACATCGACAACCCCGTGCTAACTGTGTGCTTCGGTTGTCTCAGACCTGTTGCAGGCACAGTTTCTGTTCAAGCGTGGTCCACGCATCATGGTACGGCACGGCGACCGATGTCCCCGTGGAGAAGATCTGCAAGAAGGCTGGTCAGCGGCGCCATGCTGCACCACGCTGCCGCCTACACGCGCAACCTAGCACCCTCAAACAAGCCTCTTGCCTTGCTTACTGTGGCGGAATCCAAAGCGACTTCGCATCACGGGAAGGCATTCTGTCAGTTACGTAGCCTGGTACAAGCACTTCTCAGGAGACATCTTGAAAGCGGAGCAAGGGGAGATCAAGAAACAGGGTGCTGTGAGGGGCCCAAGTGTGTCCCCACAACCCCAAGCGGGCTTGTTCGAGCGTTCCCTTCCGTCCTCTTCCCCCTGCACAACGGTTACGGCGGTTTCTGTGGAAAAACAGCCCCGAACGTTGAAGCTTTAAGCCTCGAGAGGAACTGCTTGTCGATCTGCGCTCGGTGCTACCGATGTCTCTCGGTAATGGGGACGGCCTGATGCACACAACACGATGAATTGCTGGACCAAGGGAATAGACTCAGAACCCTGACGACTTAAAACGTTGATAAAGAGTCTCCTTGTTCCAGACGGGGAGGTGTGTTAGGGTATGCACGTCCTCGCGAGCCGTAGTCCGTTGCTGAGCCGTGCACTCCGGATCTGCGATTGGGTCTCGCGTTCCGTGTAGAGCCGAAGTGTCTGTCGATGCTAAGACATCAATGCAAAGTGGGATTGCTAGTAGCGAGCGAGAATGGACCCAACGGATTGCACACGCGCCTCCAGTTCCTGTTCATGCGCCTGGCACTGCACGGGTCATCACCAGTTACAGCCGCGGGATTCAACATGAAACACGCTGATCTGCTGCGAATCAGGTGGCCTGTACTGTATGAAGACAAACAGCTGGTCGTCGTTCTGCGGCCGGACGGCCGTCGGAAGTGATCACGCAAAAGCTCCTCGGGTCGAGGTACGAGGCGGTCTGTTGCTCCGCTTGTCCAGTCGACGGAACGAACAACATGGCACCGCGTTTCTTCCTCTTCAAGGATTCCCATATCCGAGCTCAACGCTTCGACGAGCTTGAAGCAAGCAAAGGAAAACTTGTTTCTCGAGTCGGGGTGCGCTTAGGGGCAGGTTGGGTTGTTGTCACGAGCACACCGAGGTCTGGAAGCGCTCCAGGCAGGGACCTTGACGGCAAAGGTACGGGACATGCTCAGATTCGGTGTGGTTAAACGCAGTCCCGTACGAACTATAAAACTGCGTCGGGCGAGGTTAAGAATGAATATAAGCCTTTATCTGAAACCAGACTCACCCCAGACATACCACCAGGTCCAGCGAGGTCCAGCAGGTCCAGGGAGGCTTTAGTGACGTCTTTGTGAGGTCCGGCCAGCAGTGCGTGCTGCCAAGCCCAGTGAGGTCCGGGAGGACCTGGAGGGACATGACAGTCAGCGAAGCTTAAAAGCTTAGAAACGGTACCATCGCCACGCGAGGCGCGCTCTCCAGTCTCCGACTCGAGCGTCGTGCACGGCCAACGATCAGCGCGTTTGCCAATTAGGCATTTGCGACGCTCGCGACGCTGGCTATCCCAGTCCGTCTCGTCGCCATCGAAACTCCTTTCCTGAACGTCTCAACTATACCGAGATACCGGCGACCTTGTCGCAATCCTCTGTTCCCATGACTCAGGATCAACTCAGTACCGCCGCACTGTATTATGATGGTGCACCACATGCGTCCATCGCCACTGACGTGGAGCTACTTGCAGCACCGTCTCTTCCTTTTCACGTGATCGTCGAAGAATGCCCACTTACTGTCATCGGTGGCAGATGGCCGTTTGCCTAAGGTCCTCGTTCTGAGAACGCCTTTCGCGAACTACTCGTTAGAGGTTTCGCTAGGGAACAATTCGAAGAGGGCTGCCTGGTAGACATGGTTATGCTCCTGTCAACTGATTCCAAGGAACCTTCAACGAGGGAGGCGGGGCGACTCACCCAACGAATCGGCTTTCTTGTATTTCTCGGCATTCTGAATTATGGAAGGTACTTCGTTCGGCTACCTCCAGCCTCCTCGACCTGCCTCTCTAAATGAGAGCGGGATACGTTGGAAAGCAAATTTCTTTGTACCACAAAGCTGGACAATGGGCCGACTCATGAGGCTACTCCTGGTCCATTAAGTCTAGTCAAGGTTAGATTGGGAGTCGAAACGAGAACGGCAGCCTATGAGGATTCGTCTTCGTGCACCCAAAACGCGGCCAGGAGTCATCGTCGCGGACCTCGAGCATACAACTCTCGATACCTCAGAGCACCCAGAGCCCCAGGTTTTTGCGACGACAAGCAACGTAATATTGACTGTCTTTGCGGAATCGTCGTCGCATGGGTTTGGCCCGGGGGGCCCAGAAGCGACGGGATCCGGTTCCAGAGAACACATCGGAATCTCTTCCGATTGAGAGACGGAACAGTAAGGGCCGGAGCCTATTCCAGGAAGCCGGTAGTGAAAAGCAAAGGTCGTCGGCCAAATCCATGACTTCGTTGAGTGCATAAAGGCTTGATAATGTCATTAAAGTCGCTGATGCAAGCACATTCTATGCCACAGAGCGTCAGACATTCACTCAGAAGACTGACGAGGTGGAGGTGGAGGTGGGTGGCAAATTTGGCGTGGAAGCCACGTGACTGTCTGAAATTACTTCATGCCATTGCAGAAGTTCGAGCTTGAAGACAAGGATGAAGTCCAGCTCAGGCGTTCGAGCTCCATAACGCACTCTTCACGCTCGAAAACATGGACAACATCGAACGCAGGAGACTGAAAGTACCGCAACTACCGATTCCGACGTTGACCGATGCCGCTTCGGCCGCCGCCTGGCGACAAACGTTGGTTCAGACGTTCGTGCTCCTCGACTACCACAACACACTGTACCAGCAGACGGCGCCCACAGGATGGAAGTGGTCCAAGGCCGACTCGGAGGAAGTAACTTGGGAACAGCAGCAGTCTTGGGCTATCGATGTCTTCCTTTCGACGATCGCAAAGGAGCACTACAAGAACCTCGCGAGCCAGAAGGAAACCGTCGCTGCGGCATGGACCCGACTGAACGACAAGTTCAAGGCGTCGCAGGGCGAGATCGCTGTGTATTACCGACTGCCAACATTGGAGCCTGGATTTGACTCTGAACAGGCTGAAGCTCACCTCTCGCTCTTCGACCAGCGCTTCATCCTCCTCACTGCGTGCGGAATCAAGCTCACGGACGACATGAAGGTTGGCATGTTCGTCGGTAGTCTGCCGCCAGACTGGGACGCCGACTTCCTCAAGCAGAAGCGAACATGGCCGATGTACCGCAAGCGCTTCGAGTGGATGACTGCACCCCACCGGTTGGGAAAGAAGAAGAGCGATAAGCCAAGTGAAGCGCAGACGGACAAGCCGGCGGCAGTGGATTCGGATGCAAAGCCGGACCTCGGTGTCCCGGAGAAGCAGGAGAAGCCTTCCCAACTGCGACAGTCCTGGACTGAGAAGCGCCAGCAGCAGGAAGCTCAGCAGGAGCACGCTCGACCCATCCGACAGCCTCGCCCGCCGCCGCAGGCCGAGGCCGACGGCTCGAGCTCGAAGACGCTCCGGCCTCAGCCGTCGCACTCAAAGCTTCGCAAGCCGAGCCATGGCAACGGCGACAACGCGCACGGTGAAGGCTCTAGCTTATTGAACCGCCGCGTCTCCACCTCCCGCTCCCACCCTCGACCTCATCCTCCGCATAAGCCTAAGCCGACAACGACACAGCCGAAGTCCGCCGCCCAGGCCGATCCCGCTGGACCGAAGTTCAGCCAGTCGAACCCCTTCGACGTCCTCGGCGACATGGACGGTGCCAGTGAGGCTGGCTCAAGCACGGCCGCTGCCTCCTCGTCTGCCGCCGCCGGCCGACTCCGATCGAGTAACCGCCCCGGATCGTCTGCCAGCTCGCACGCCGAAGCAGGACCCAGCCGACACCACCGCAAGATGTCTCACTCGGAGGGCCGAGCGAGCCGCTCCAGCGACGTCGACCAGCTGGCCACGGGCATGCAGGACCTGAGCACCGAGTACTGCACCAACTGCCATGTGTCGGGGCACGACGTGTCGCGCTGCTACAAGCGAGCGTGGTGCTCGCACTGCCAGATCCCCGGCCACCACGTGAGCAAGTGCCGCCGGAAAGCGATGGGTGCGCCAAAGCGTCACAGGCGGAAGGGGGAGCAGCGCGAGGCAATCGTGGAGGAGGAGGAGCTCGAGGAGGATCCCGAGGTGCTCGTCGAGGCGGACCATCTATCTCTTATCAATCCCGCGACGCTCGCCGAGGCGTGCGACAGCGAAGAGGGGCCATTCTGGATCGAAGCGATGGAGCTCGAGAAGGCCCGTCTCCTGCGAAACGGAACGATAGAGGAGAGTGCGCTTCCCGAGGGCCAGCGCGCGGGCTTCACTGACTGGGCGTACTGCCGCCAGATCAAGCGCGACTACGCCAAGTATCGCTGCCGCGTGCACGGGCTGGAGGAGGAGCGCGGCGACGTGGCGGGCAGCATCCCCGCTCTCCGCGTCATCCTGTCCTACGGCGCGAGCCTGGGCATGCGGTTCCGGCACCTCAGTGTTGACATGAGTGTTCCCCTGGCGGAACCGGCGTACGTCAGCGCGCCGAACGGCGCGGGCGTGTGGAAGGTGAACAAGTTCCTGCGCGGTATGAAGGGGAGTAGCAAGGCTCTGGACCGGGCGCTGCGCGACTGCCTCCTCGCGTGCGACTTCAAGAAGTGCAAGGAGGACGGCGTCTTCGTCCTCCTCTCGCCGCAGGGCCGTCCGCGCGCCATCGTCTTCCAGCAAGGTGACGACGTGCTCGTCGCCTCGTGGACGGCGGGACTCAAGACCATCGTGCCCGTGATCAAGACGAAGATTAAAGACTCGGGCGGCTCAGTCGACGACCTAGGCGACCCCGCGCTCTTCCTGGGCATCGGCGTCGAGTGCTTCCCGCACAACTGCGATGTGCTCCTGCAGCAGAACCACTACGTCGACCACATCCTGGCGGGTGTGTCCGAGCTCTCCACAGTCGAGGACCGCACCTCGCCCCTTGCCCCGGGGACTTTGGAGGAGCTCGCGAGCGCGCCGCCCGAGACAGAGACCCCAGTGGACCGGAAGTGGTGGCGCAAGATTCTGAACCAGCTCGGGTGGCTTGCGCGGTGTACCCGGCCCGACATAGCTTTTGCCGTCGCGTACCTCTCGCGGTTCAGCAACAGCACGACGCTTGGCAATGCGCACCGCGCCGCCCTCCTCAACCTCCTCGCGTATCTGCGTGCGCGGCGCGAGTTTGAGTTCAAGCTCGGCAACGACGAGGACACGAGCGAGCCGCACTGCGCGCGCGCGTACAGCCACGGGTTCATGGCGCCGGCCCTCGACGTGAGCCATGTGGGGTGGGCTTTGCTTCTGGACGGAAGCACGGTGGACTGGGCGAGCCACAAGTCCTCGGTCGCGGCGACGGGGCTCGAGGCCGACCTGGTCGCACAGGGCGAGGCGGCGCACCGCCTCGTGTGGCTGCATGACCTGCTTACTGAGCTTGGCGTGGTTGTGTCCCCGCACGGACTGCTGTTTGGGGACAACTGCGGCGTCGTCAACAACCAGGCCACGCTCGTTGAGGTCTTCAAGCGCAACAAGCACGTGCTCGCCGAGTACCAGTTCATGCTCGACTTGGAGAGCAAGGATCGCCTCAGGCTGCACGGGTGCGACGACGACCAGCCGGCCAAAATGTGCTCCATGCCCGTCACCGGCGCCGAGTTCAACCGCTACAGGCTCATGTACGGGCTTGAGCGGCAGCTGGACATCAGCCAGGTCGAGATGATGAAGGGCAAGACGAACGAGGAGGCACTCCACCATCTGCTCTGGGAGGAGGACTCGGACGACGACGTCCGCAACGAGAACAATGAACGCTACCCTGACGGCGTCGACGCCGCCAACGCGCCGACCGTCACGTATACCACGACGCAGGGTCAGTAGATATATTAGAGTGGACACACGCCCGCGCGCATTTGTATTACTATCGCAATCTCTATGCATACAACAGTGGACACTCCGTCTATTACGCTCTGCACACAGCACCCTCTCACTCACGCCAGCTCACGCCGCCACGGCCGCCGGTCGAGTCTCCGGCTTGTTCGCGTACCAACACTTGTGGCACTCCAATCCCGCAGTCGACTCGTGCCAGCGCGGAGACACGTCGACGCCGCAGACCGCGCAAGTCTTGGCGGTCGTCATGACGACGTCCTTGTCCTCGCTGAGCTCAATCTTGACCTCGTCGACGGTAGGCTCGAACCGGTCGAGCCGCTTCGCCTTGCGGAGGAGGGGGAAGAGCTCATCAGAGGGGATCGCCTTGTACGTCTTGTTGTAGACGTTGAGTGCGCACTCGCCTTGCTCCGGGTCGAGCTCGAACATGTCCGTCGTCGCTGTCGTGGGCGGCGGCTCGTGCCCCTTGCACCACACGCCTGGGCTCATGATCCCCGCGTCGTCCTTGAACGTCGTTATCGTCGCGGTCACGTCGCGCTTGCCCGCTTTCACGGGCGAGAAGAAGAAGCCCAGCTTGTATCCTGCCATATAAGCGCAGGAGACGTGGTACACCGCCCCGCACCCCGAGGTGCAGGGGATTTTGGCGCCATCGGCCTGTCCGCACAACGTGCAGATTGCCTCCCAGCTCGCGTCGTGGATCGCGCTTATCCCCTCCACGTCCTTCAGCGTCGTGCCGTCGCTGAACTGCACCTCGGGCGTCCACGAGGCGCAAATAATGTGCGCCCACCGACACCCCTCGGTCGGCTTGAGCGCCGAGAGGACGTCAAAGTCGGCAGGCGGCTTCTTGTTCTTCGGCGCGAGCTTGAGCGCGACACTGGCCTGGTCGCGAGGGCACAGCATGCACTTGATGTCGAGGTTGTTCTCCTCGTTCGTCACGTTGGCGCACAGCTCGCACTCCCACTCGGCACCCAGGTCCTCGGGCTTGATGCCATAGCAGCCCGCGTGGGCCGAGAACGTGCACGTCTTGCACCGCGCCATGCTCGCCTTGGGCTCCATGCGGCGGCAGAGGGAGCACGGCGGCAGCTTCGGCGGTCCCTGGGGCACGGGGGTCGAGGTGCCGCTCGCCGAGTCGGCCTTGGCGCCGCGCCTGCTCTTGGGCTCTTTGCGATAGTCGCGCTTCGCGTCCTCGGCTTTAGGGGCAGAGAGCACGCCGTACTTTCTGTAGTTGGAGCCGCAGGTCTCGCACATCGCGTTGCCGGTCACGGAGCGCGGACACTTCCACCACACGTTGCTAATCCGCGTCCAACACACGGCGCACTGCAGCTTGTGGTCCCGTACATAGTTGGCGTTGTAGAGCGAGCTCGCGTCGTCGTCGGGCATCTCAGAGTCGGCGCGGCGAACGTGTCCCAGCGGAATTGGGCCGAGCGTCGACGACGTCCGCCCGTGGATCGAGTGCACCTTGCGGTGCTGCCGGAGGAGCTCGTTCTCCGCCTTGTACTTCTTGTTCTTCCACATGTACGTGTACCGCACGACCTCGGCTGGCCGCTTGCCGAGCACCTTGGATGCGGCCGAGGCCTGCAGGCCGTTCCACTTTGCGAACTCGGCCTCGAGCAGCCGCGTCTCCTCGTCAGACCACACCATGGGGTTGAAGTCGGCCAGCTTGAGAGACTTCAGGTACCGAATGGCGTCGTCGCGGCCATAGGCAGTGTATGCCTCCACGGCGGCGTTCAGCCGGCGCACGTCATAAGGGGGGACGGGCATCTTCATCCTGCGCACCTCCTCCATGTAATCGGCGAGGTCGTCGCTGGGCTCGCTCAGGACCATTAACGTCGGATCGTGGTTCTGCTCTCCGGGGTCGTAGCCGCGCTCCAGAATCAACCGCGACGAGCCAGTATCCAGCAGGGACGACTGGCGCTTCTCCTCTGCGCGCTGCTGCTCCTCCCACGTCATCACGTTTGCCTGGAACTTGGTTCCCACGCGCGTCACGGCACGGGGATAGATCAGATCCTCGGCGTCCAGCGTGTCCTCAGCACGAGTATGCAAACTGTCATGTCAGCTAAGCACGGCCACACGTGAGCTCACCCAAAGTACCTCCACGGCCAGCCACGGAACATGACGTCTGGCTTGTCAAAGATCTTCTCATTCGCAGCCGCCGCCGCAGCCTTCTCTTTCCTGGACTGCGCCTTTGTGCGCGGCGGTGCTGAGCCTCCGTTCGAGACGAACCGGTACTTCTCCGACTCGACATCCTTGCGGCGCTGGATCGTGCACGCAAGACATGCCCACGAGTAGCCCTTTGCAGGCTTGGCGAGCAGGGGCGGGTTGAGACAGCTCATGTGGTAGAACTGCTTGCACACCTCGCACCGGACCGTGTCCTGACTAGCGGCCCATTGTTCGCACACGCAACACGTGCGATACGCGTCCAGCAGGTCTGCAACCATCTCCTTCTCCGTGAGCAGGTACTCATACCGAGACAGCAGCACTTCCTTGACGTGGGGCGGGACTGTACGTCAGGTCAGCAACGCGCAAGGTACCTACTGTTGTTGACGGTGACGGTGCGCACGACCTCGTACTCGCGCTTCGAGTAGGGGTCGAAGAACTTGTGAAAGTAGAAGTGGTCCGGCGTATGCTTCCATGCAATCAGGTCCGAGATCTTGTCCTTGTGCCGCACATAGCAGCGGCCGCGGACGACCGAGATGGGCTCAATCACCGTGTGAATCGTGCCCAGGAGCAGGCGGTAGTCTGAGATGGCCCTGCCAGAAATCTGTCCTCGTCAGCTTTCCGCCGGTCTGTTGGTGCCGACACTGGGGCGCGCGCCAATCGCCAATGAAATGGCCACTGATGATTTGACGGGCAAAGGAGACGCAACTCACGTCGTTCGGACGGTAGTACAACGAGAGGCGGACGTGCAGCTCGTTCGAGTGGTGACGCGAGCCCTTCTTCTGCGCTATGCTCGGCGGGAGAAACTCGAGGATGCGCGCAACGCTGTACGGTGATCCTGGGGGTTAGATCTGAGTCATCCCAAACGGCGGTCGACTAACCATCACGGTCATTGAAGGGGGGAGAGACGTAAACATGGTCTGGGGTCAGCTGTGCAGAGCGCTGGTATAGCTTACCATTGATGTGAACTGTCTCTCCGTTTGTCGCCTTGGCCGAAGTGACGGTAAAGCCTTGCTGGGCCAGATCAGCGCGCGACGGCATGGTGGGTGTGTGACGACCCCGCCGGCGGTGGAGTGGATGACGGCTCTGCCCTGCTTCCTTGCACTAGCTCGTTGAGCTAGGAGAGTGGACAGCGAGATGCCGAGTGTGTGCGGTACCGGCAGTCCAAGGACAGCAGCTGCAGGCAGGTGCCGATGGTGGAGTCAGGCGGAGGTGGACGATGTTGTGAAAGTAAGAAGGCGGCGAGTGAATACAGCTTACACCATTCGCTACACCCCCCGTGATGTTCAATCTGGCCCAGTCGATGGCCGCAGTACCATCCTTTGCGCAGCTCATGCATGCTCATATGGGTTGGTATGTATCCGTACTGCCGGCTCTGCTATGCATGATCTTCATCTAGCCTAAGCATCAGTGTGCACGCCGGCGCCTTCAATGATGCCTTTGGAGGCGATTGTGCTGCATCCATCAGCATGGTTGGTGGCAAGGTCTGACATGCTCGGCGTCGAGGTCAGAGCCTAAAGGCGTGCCAGATTGGCGGGCGGTGAGGCCAGTTTACCTGGTCTCGGGCGCAGAGAGCTACTGCGCATGCAGCGTACACAGCCAGTGGTGCCGCGATGGCGGAGTAACCTGCGCGGCGTGCGGCGCTACAGCCGATCTCATCCCACAGCCCTCGGCCAGCGTGCACGGTCCGTTCGGCGCGGTGTCGTGGACGCTTGCATCGTGTTCTACCTCTCAGCAGTCAGCCGAATCGCTCCTTAGTCTTCTCAGCAAGGCTGAACCCCAGATGCACATGTGCAGAGGCTGCATCCGCAGGCGGCGCGATGGGGCGCAACAACACCTCAACTTGGCAACACATCGTGCTGCTGTGGCCGTCCTGGCGAGCGCTACAGCACATGCAGGGCGACTAGAGGGCCAAGAGGTCCTGCTCCTGCAGCTCGAGAGTTACTACAACCTCAAAGAATACCCCAAGGAACGGGCGGCCGCAGAGTAACTTGGCAGCGCTGATGCACTCATCTCTATCTCACCTCGGCACTCTCGGTACCGCTCGGTGTACCAGCATCCCCCATACGCGGTATGGACTTTGGTTCATTACTTGGGCCTGCGCAGAGCGTGTTTTGACGGAACCAAATCGTGCAATCTTGCAATCTTGCCCGAAGCGCGTCGACGCCTTTGCTCCCGCCGGCTCTGATCTCGATTCGGAGACGACGGGATCTCCACTTGGGTCACTGGAGGCCCCTGCGTAACGCCAGTGACGCCCGCGTCAGTTGCGCCTGAGAAGTGTGTCCCGCTCCGTGCTCGCTCCTGCTCGCTTTGTTCGGATCACTCGTAATGCATGATTAAAGTAAATGTACAGGGGGGATTGCTTGGATATTTCGGTTCTGGTTCTGAGATTCTGCTGACGACCTATGGAAAAAGGGTAAGAATGTCCGGGGGCTCGTTGTCGCTCTAGTTGCCGCCGGCGGAGAGCTTGGAGAAGAAGTGGAAGAAGTCGACGTTGGACGCCTGGATCGAGTACTGGTAGATGAAGTTGGACGAGAGCCACGCGCTCCAGGCGGCACGCTGGTAGTGCTCGGGGAGGCGGTTCATGAGCTCGTCGAGGCCGACCTTGGCCTGGAGCGACTTGGGGAAGGCGCGCTCGAAGACGGCGCGGCGCGCGGCCGCGTTGTCGTACAGGTCCGAGAACTCGAGCTCGTCCTGGAGCTTGTTCAGCGTCGTCGACAGCTGGTCCGAGATGAGGGTGCGCGGCGTCGCGCCCTTCTGGCGAGCATATTCCTTTGCAATGCAGTTGTACTCGTTGGCGGCGTTCTCGCAGATCTTCTGCTGGATGTCCTTGACGTAGTCCTGGTAGAACTGGGACGGCTTGCCGTCCTGGAAGATCATGTCCTTGACGTACTCGTCGTCCTTGAGCGAGAGACCAGCGAGAACCTCGAGCGAAGACGAGGTGACACCACCCTTGTTGGTCGACGAGTCCTTGTAGAGGACAATGCCCTTCTTCTCGAGCCAGAGACGAGCCTGCTGCGTGATGAACAGGTTGGCACCCTCAACAATGTACTTGAAGTTGGTCTTGCCGTCGGCGTCGACAAGACGGTGCATGTTGGTGACGTCGATGGCGCCAGGGCGACCACCGCAGGGAACCATGATGTCGGCCTTGACACGGAGGTGGAACTCGTTACGGAAGACGGTTCCGTCGGGGATGACCTCGCCGGTGGGGAGCTTGACGTCCTTCTGGTCAACGAGGACCTTGTATCCGCCCTTGCCGAGCTTGGACTCGTCAAAGTGGACAATCATCTTGCGCGCCTTGGCGAGGCGGATGAGCTCGGTGCGGTCGAGTCCGTTAGGGTCGTAAATCGTGCCGGATCCGTCGACAATACCGACGGTCTTGTCGCTCGACAGGAGGATCTCGTTGGAACCAAGGTCACCGTCGGGGCCACCAGTCTGGAACTTGGTGATCTCCTTCTCCTTGAGGCCGTGGGCCTTGTAGACACCGAGAATGTACTGGCGAACCGAGAGCGAGGTCATGCCGTACTTGTCGTGGGGGATACCACCAAGCTTCTCGGCCGACTTGCCGGTCGTGAACGACTTCCACCAGGGAGCACCACGGGCGCGGGCGTGCAGGGCAGCCCAGTCCATGAGATCGGCGGTGCCCTCGTCGGGACCGAAGAAGAGGATCTCGGGCTCCTCACGGCCAGAGACGTCGACGATGCGGCCCTTGATACCAGGCGACTGGCCGGGAATCAGGAGGTCGAGGATGGAGTCGACGTACTTCTCGAAGCAGCGCGAGTAGTCGGCGCCAAGCGAAGGAAGAACAGTTCCCTTGGATCCACCCTCGGGAATGTCCTTGTTCTTGAGCGTCTGGGTCGCGGAAAGGTTGTAGTTCTCGTCGAACAGGGTGCGGATGTTCGAGTTGAAGTTCTCCTTGTCACGCGAGCGGACGATACGGATACCACCACGGGCGACGTCGCGGAAGCGGACGTGGAAGCCGCGGAAGTCCGAGCCGACGATGAAGAACATGCCGAAGGGCTTCTTCGGGTACTCGACCTCGGGAAGGAAGCCAGGGTCGAGACGGAAAGAGAGCGCGACCTTGGTGGGCTGGTAGAAGTTGCACTTGAGGATGTGCTTGTTGAAGACGAGGAGAGCCTCGAGGATCTGGGCGGCGAGGGGGCTCTGGGCACCCTTCCAGATGGCAGAGTAGAGGTCCTCGTCGGAGAGGGGCTGCTCAGTCTTGATACGCTGGAACGAGAGCGTCGGGGTAAGCTGGGAAGCCTCGTCGGACGCCGGGTAGTGAACCATGGCGAAGTTGATGTAGAGCTGGCGGATGAGCTCGGGGTGGTTCAGGATGACGTCGCGGATGTTCTCGCGGGTGAAGGTCTCGTCACGGAGACGGGTCTTGATCTTGGCGAGGACATCGGCCTGGTCAGGGTCATTCTCGTTAAGGATGGCCTTGAGGGAGGCGTAGGCGGGACCGAGACGGTTAAGGAAGTGCTGGGCGAAGAGCCAGCCGGCGTACGCGTAGGTAGCCTCCTGGACGGCGTGGGGGGTGTTGTCCTCGGCGACAGTGAAGAAGGGGTTATCCGGGAGACAGTAGAGGAGCGAAGCCTCACGAACGATCTGCTGGATCGAGTGCTCGATGGGGGGAGCCTTCGAGTTGGGGACGGGGTTGAGGTACATCGAGATGATGGTGACGCCGTTGGCAAACTGCTCGACGTACTTGCGGGCCGAGTAGAGGCCGTAGAAGTGGTACAGGTCCGAGAGGGCCGAGAAGTAGCGGTGGGTGCCGCCCATCTTGTAGCCAATGACGACGCGGTGCTCGCGCGAGTCCTCGAGCTCGTACATCTCAATGACGGGGCCGTCACGGCGCTCAACCTCGGTCATGACCTTCTGATAGATCTCGAGGGTGTTGGGGGTGGCCTTCTCGAGGAAGCCCTTGTCGGAGACGGAGCGGATGTCGGTCGAGCCGTTCTCGAGCTTCTTGGCGGGGGTGCCGGGGAACTCGCAGGGCGAGACGAAGTAGCAACGGAGCTGCTGCGAGATGGTCGCCGAGACCGAGCCGGCAGAGCGGTAGGTCTCCAGGCGCCAGGCCTTCTCGGGGGTCGACTTGTCAATGAAGTCATCGTCAATGCGCTTCTCGCAGTTGGCGCCGGGACCGTCAGTGGCCGAGACACCCGCGGCCGACGAGTGGATGAAGACAGCGCCCTCCTTGGCGCCCTGCTTCGTGTCCTCCTCGGTCGTGATCTTCTCGAGGTCAATCACGAGCTTGCTGGGGTCGTGCTTGGTGTACGCGAGGAGCTTGGCCGAGTACAGGGCAAGGACGTGGTCGGCGATGATCTGAGGGTTCTCAGCGAGGCTGTAGCGTCAGTGACCTGTTCTCACACACAGAGCTTGCTGGCTCATAGCTGGGGCTCCAAGCACGAGCACAGGGCTAGCGGCAACGTTCACTCACAAGTAGCCGTTGTCAATGCCGAGCGAGTTGTAGAACCAGTCAACCTCGCCGTGGACGAGCTCGCGGGGCATGAAGCCGGACTGGACGAGGATGTCGGCGACAGCCTCCTGCTGCTGGCCCTTGGCAGGGAAGGGCGAGGGCACATAACCACTGATCGACGTTAGCGCTGTTTCCAACCATTGTCTGTGCACCGAGGCATGTCCGCGGGCGGTCGTGCGGCAATGGCAGAGCTAAAGCTGCGCACGGCACTGCGGCGCCGAACCGGTCTGCCTGAAAAAAGACTCACGCCTTGTCAGAGGTAACCGACTTGGGGGTGCCGCTGATGTTGAGGTGCTGAGGAATCGGCAGCGCCGAGCCCTGCAATGTCAGCTAGTCTCCAGGGGTGAGGACAGCAGACTTACCTGAGCGGCGGGGGTACTGGCGACGGGAGTGGCCATTGTGTACGGTGGGGGAGAGGGGAGGAGGGGATGGGAGGATGGGAAAGACAAGGGCAACGAGAGACTGTGGGGAATATCAGCTTATATGTTGGGCCACGGTGTCGTGCGGGTGGTGCGGGGTACGGGGAATGATGGCATATGGCACTGATGGGCGTGGGGAAGGCGGGGGGTGCACTCCCATCAGGTAGCAGCAGCACGGCCAGCGCGAGCGGGCCAGCCGGGCGGGGCTGGACTCGGCTGGGAGTTGAGGCTGGCTGGCTGGCGTTCGCTGCCTCGTTGCGAGCCGTAGAGGGGGATGGAGTCGAATGAGTGTGTGGAGGTGGGAGCTCGAGGGACAGTGAGGAACGGGCGTTGCGTTGATTGCGTGCGTCCGTATTGTGCGCAAACGCACTGGGGCAATGCTGGGACGTGTGCTCGTGTGCAGAGTGCGCACTGCGCACGCCCTCGCTGCTGCACTGAATGCTGCTGCTTTGGCTACATTGGACCGCGCAGAGCTACCCAGTCGAGCCTGCGAGCCCGGTGAGAGCTCGCTTGGTCACAGCTTCACAGGCAGTGCGCCCTGCTGCCGACGCCATGGGCGGACTGAGTAATTCTATCCCAGCGCCAAGTGACGCCCGGCGCCCCGCCTCGGCGCACGGCAAGACCGCCAGCACGTCAGACCAGCGCCCAGAACACCCAGGTGTATCCAGATTGTTTACCCAGATGACCCGATCTGTCTCTGACTGTCCCTCACACTCGAACGCCCGCAAGATCTACCTGGGAATGGGAAGGACAAGACACTCACCAGAAGTCTACCGCTGATTATACGACACTATCAGAGAATAGTGACAGAGATAAGAGGGGGAGGATGTTGTACACGCTCTAAATACTAGGTATCCGGAGCTTGGGGGAGTCTGGGAATGAGGTCAGCTGAGCGCTTGCATGAGTTGCATAGCTGGAGTGGGTGGGTGTGCTGGCAGGACGCAGGCTGCGCGCGTTTCGAGACTGCCGCTGCACCGGGTGCACTGGGTCGCATGTATGATGCAACGAGCTGGAGTCGCGGGCCACGGGCCGGGCACCGGTAGCGCACGAGGGCACAAGGGCACAGGGGGGAAGAGCTAGGTCACCGGCCAGGCTCGAGGCTCGCGCAGGCCCGCGAACCCCGCGAACTCGGATCTTCGGATCCAGCCGATCCCAGACGGATCCAGCGCGGCCAGCCCGGTCATCCCAGTCTAGCTTGATCCCAGCCGCCGCCTTTGCCGCTCTACTACGAGCCAACTCGTCGCCATCGAACACAGCGACGAGAACACTCGCATCGAGGAGAACAAGGGGAGGTGTGTCATGGAACAACGGCACGCCGCCTTCCGGACTGCCAGAAGCGACAGAATCGAAAGAAGGCAGGACGGCAGCCGTAATGCGGTCGAGCGGGGGGAAATAATGGGCCAGCCAGCCAGCCAGAGCGGCCAGGCACGGACTGATTTTACTCACCGATGTGGTTACAATCGGCAACGACGGAGCGTCAACGATCAGCTGTAGTGTTTGTTGTACGAGTGTACGTGGGGGGAGGGGATGGTGCAGACCAGTGCTTGGAAGACTGCGTCTTTATAAACCGCGCGACTTTTTCTGATGTCCCTCTCTCTGGGCTCGCCTCGGTGGTCGGTGTCTTGAGGCTCGACGTGTCGGCTGGGGGAACTGATCTGGCATGATCCGTCGGTGGTGGTTGTTGTTGGCTAAGCGCTGACGTAGCTGGCCCAAGGAAGGCAACCCCAAGGTGGGCCCTGAGTTGAGAGGGTGATCTATTTCGATTCTTGCATCCCAGCCTGGGCCAAGGCACTGGACCCGAGGAAGGTCTCGTTGCCAGCCGTTGCCGCCATTCGAAAACATTCCCCACCCCCACATGCATTCAGACCTATTCAGAACGAGCGACGCGAGTACCGCGAGCATTGCGAGCATTACTCCAGCAAAAGCCTCTCAACGCCGAGCGCGACATTGCTCGTGCAGATGGCCTGGGCCCAGGCGCCAGACAACCACTGGACACGCCAGCCCAGCCCAGACATCCCATCTGGGCTGGCTCCTCTGCTCTGCTGGCGTCCGAGGCGAGTTAGACGCGAGTGCTCTTTTGCTTTCGCTCTTGTCTGTGCAAGAGGCTGGCTGAATTGTTCACCCGGCACACCGGTGCTACGTATTCCGCGATCCGAGGAATTACGGCTGTCCCCCCCTGCTCTTTGGTTTCTTGTCACCATTACTGATTCGAGTTGCGCGTTCTGGCACGGCGGGATTCGAGTTGCAAAGTGACGGCGGCGTATTCTAGACTACTTGCGGGCGGTGCAACTCCATCTGCCTGCCCCTCTGCCCCTCGTGGTGGTCAGATCTCGCCCTACCTTCCCTCGAGGGCTCAAAGGAGACGCCGAAATGCGGGGTCACTGCAGACATGGCCCGGATGTACGTTCGGGGGCGTGGCCCGACCAACGCTTGCTGACAGCCACTCATGTTCAGTAGCTGGGGGCGAATACAGAAGAGTGCGGGGCGCAATCCCACATGTGCCGCCGAGAACCGCTGCGTCCCCTCTCTGAGCCACTCAGAGGACGGAACGGGCTGGACGGGGGCGCCGGGGGAGCTCCGTTGCCGCAGCTGCCGCAACGTGACCTGCGCAGCGCGACAGTGCTGTCTCTCCCCTGCAGAACCCGGCCCCGGCCCTGAACGACCTGGGCGGGCAGCGCGACAGGTGCAACATTATGGCCAAAGACGGGCAGAGCAAGGGGTCATGATGAGGGATGGAGGTCAAACGATCTCCCTGATGGGCAACCGTATGGGCAACGGGCTCCAGATGATTTCGAACCCTCATCTGACCTTTGGGTACGTTGGCGCGCTGCATTCGAAAAGCGCCAGGGTCTGCTGTGCTTGGGGTATGCATCGCAACAATGCAGCATTGCGGGGAAGTACGGCTCGCCAGCGCTCGCACGTCTGCGGGGTAAGTTTTTGCGTAACTGGCGCCAGAAAAAAGGACGCGCGGGAATCAGGGATCTGCCGTATCCCCACTCTCAGCATTTTGGTCGCCGGTGCCCAGCTTGCCCAAGCAGCAACAAGGAACGAGCCACGAGTTACACGCTCTGTTCTGGGTACATGCAGTGCAGCGCCTGAGGCTCGCAGACCTGCACGGTGAGACTGAAGCGCAGACAATGCGGCGATCTTGGCACCGTGAGGCGAACCGAGCCCCAACTAAAGTGGGCCCGGGTGCGGTGCCGCTGCCGTGTGCCGATATGTGCCGGCCGAGTGCCGATCCTCCTTTCTCTGTAAGGTTACAACCCCTCCCCAGGCTCTTCTCCAGCTAGCCCCGGCAGGCCCCCCATACCCCACGGTACACTGCGCCGTGTCAGCTCGTAACGGATGCCGCTTTGGGTGTCGCATTGCTTGGTCTGCCAAGCCCACGCCGTCCGGGAGCTCGGGAGACGGGCCGGGAGAGGGTTGTGTTCGACATCATCGTCTGACCAAACCCTCGTTGAGGGTATCTGGCCAGAAATTCAGATGCCCCCGCTCTCTCTCCATTATCTTATCTCCCACCCACCCTCAGCACCCACAGAGCACACACAGAGCAGAGAATGAGTAAACGAAGTCATAGCATATGCATATCACTATACTAGGAAGGGGGTCAACTACAATATCCGGAGACATACAAAATCAAAGACTGGGCTCAAGGCGCTCGCTCGTGTAACTTCTGAAACGAGAAACGAAAAGAGAATAGAGGTATAGGAGGGCTAGAGATGGAACTCGAGCTGGAGACGGAACGGCAGCAGCGGGGAGGAATGTTTTCGAACCCGGGTCGCCGCAATGAACAGCTAAGCGCTGACTGCCTAGACGCCGCCACGCGCTCATTACGACACATGTCGACACATACGACGCCCGGAAGGCGGCTGTGCCTTTCCCACCGGCGCCGATCTTCTGGTCTGCGTACCGGCCATGCTTACGCGCGTGGCCCACATGCTCAGTACCAGACCTCGGACTTCACAGCTGCTTACGCAGTCTGCGTCTGCGGCATGGGCGTCGCCTCCCACAGGCGGTCCTTGGCACGGATGTGGATGTCCGCGAAGGGCTTCTTTTGCTCGAGCTTGACGCAGTCGCGGGTGGCGAGGACGAGCAGCTCGAAGAAACCGGTCGACGCCGCGCGCTTCGAGGCGCCGCGGGAGAGCTCGTCGAAGCTAACAGACTTGTCCTCGGCTTCGATCGCCTCGATCTCGGCACGCAGAAGACCCATCGCCATGCCAGTACTCTTGCTGACACCGCCGGCGTCGCGCTGCGTTTCCTCGCTCCCGCTCGTCATCTGGCTCGCACTGACGCGCGGGTCGAAGATCATCAGCTTGCACTCGCCCTCCTCGCCGGCGAGGCGCGCGGAGCGCACAGACTGGGCGATGCTCTGCGCAATCGATGGAGCGAGAGAGGGAGCACGGACCTTGTCGCCCTCAATTGGCGGGGGCGAAGCAAGACCACCAAAGTCGAACGAGATATCATTGTCGAAGCCGCCACCGAAGTCGGGCTCAAAGCCGGCCTCGCTGGGCAGACGGCTCTGGCGACGCGCCTCCTCCATCGGGTCGTCCTCGAGCTCAGACAGCTCCGACGTGAGCGAGCGAGCGCGCTTGTTCGGGCGCTCGGGCTCAGGCTCGCGGTTCCGTCGCAGGACATTGACGGGGAAGGTGAACAGCTCAGCAAGCTCGGGAGCAAGCCCGTTCGGACCCGCGAAGATGACGGTCTCGTCGTCGACCTTCATCGTCGGAAGGAAGTGCGCGGCAGGGTCGTCGATGATGTCGCGCAACCGCACAGCTTCGGGATCGGCAGGGATGAAACGCTCCACACCCAGAATCTCGCTGTCCTCGTCCTTGGGCGGCGCGAACTCGTCGTCGGCCAGCTCCAGCTCCTCGTCCGCGCGCACGACACGCACCCGCTTCGGGCGGTGCTGCTGCGCCTCGGCAATGCGCTTGGCAGTACGGGGCGAGACATCAATCGTCAGGTTCGCAGCACGCGGCGACTCGGGTGGCGGCGTCGACAGCGTGCTCGCCTCGCGCACGTGCCGGGGCTCCTCCTCGGTAGCTCCAGCCTCGGGAGGCGCAGGCCCATCAGATGTAAGCTCGGGAAGATCGTCGAGACCGAGATCAAGGTCGACCGGGTTGAAGTCGTCCTCAACGCCAAAGTTGTCGGTGTCCATGGGAGCATGGTCATCGCGCATAACACTCGATCCGCGCACGGAAAGAGCGGTGCTCTTGCTACGAGCGCGCTGGGCGTCACGACCAATTTCCATCGACTCGTCCCACTCCTCGAGGTTCAGACCCAGGTCTACACCCGTGAAGTCCTGGGAGTCGAGGTGCGACGTGGATGACCCGAACGGCGAGCCTTGGCGAGACGATCCGTCACCGTAGATGGACAGCACAGCCGGGCGTCCGAAGTTGAACGCACCAAACTCGCGGGAGCGAAGGTTGGTCTGATTCGGCGGCGCCGTGTTCTTGCTCGGGGCGTAGTCGGCGGTAGGCACCTGGAACGACCAGTCGAGAATATCGATCATGTCAACGTTCGGAGCCAGCTCCGTGAACGTGATCGAGTTCTTGGACGCACGGATCTGGTCCTGCGGCAGGTCGACCATTCCTGGTCGGAACGCCATCGTGATCCGCTCACGCATCTCCTTGCAGTCATCCATGAGATACTGGACCTTGCGGCCGTAGATGCGCACAACACCAAGCATGAGCTGTCCGGAAACACGGAGAGTGAGAGGCTCGACGTCCTGCGTCAAAATAGCATCTGTTGACGTCAGTAATCGACCGCATCCACAGTCAGAGACTCACCACAACTCTCATCAATGTCGACAGCGAGCGCCTGGCGCTTGCCCAGCTTGCGCTCATGGTGAGCAGAAAGCCAGACCTTGGCCAGAGGGCCCCGCTTGGAGAGGAGAAGCTCGTTAAGGAGCATTGTCCACACGCGTCCAGTGGCGCAGAATTGTTGTTTACGGGCGGAGTTGTGTACGGGCGAAGCTTGAGCAGAGAATAGATACTCGACTAGATGGTATGCGTTGCACAACTACCTCGTAGGCAGTGTTCTGAGGTGGATTAGGGTGTGGATGGACAGCTGGTGGATATGATAGCGACTGAGAAAAGCAGGAAATGACTTCGAGCGGGTTACCTCAATCATCCTTCGTCCGGTATATGGGTGGCTGGTTACGCGCGTGACTTCAGGCCCTGAATCTCCAAGACCTCCGGGTGGCGCGCCTATTGCTTCCGCTGACTAGACTAACTAGTCCTGCCTTCTCCGATGCATGCCTGCACATTCCCACGCTCTCGCCTGCCTACCTACGCACCCTGGCCTCGCATAGCCGCCCCGTCTCACCATAACCGATTGAGCTTGCGCAAGTCTAGCTATGATGATGCCTTATGCATCGATGCACACCTGTCTACTACCGACTTTTATGGATTTACTTCTGCTTCTCAACCTCCTTGACCATCTCAGGGACGGCGTCGAAGAGGTCAGCAACGAGACCAACATCGGCAACCTGGAAGATGGGAGCGTCGGCGTCCTTGTTGATAGCGACAATCATCTTGGACTCCTTCATACCAGCAAGGTGCTGGATGGCACCCGAGATACCGATGGCAACGTAGAGCTCAGGGGCAACGACCTTACCGGTCTGGCCGACCTGGAGCGAGTTGTCGGCGTAGCCGGCGTCGACGGCAGCACGCGAGGCACCGATAGCTGGAAAACGAGTTAGCCGACTGTACACGGATAACCTTCCAAGCGGCTCGGAAACTTACCAGCACCAAGAGCGTCGGCGAGGGGCTCAAGAACGGAGTCGAACTGCTCCTTGCTCTTGAGGGCACGGCCACCGGAGACAACACGGGGAGCCGAGCCGAGGTCGGGGCGGGAGGAAACAACGATCTCCTCGTTGACAAACTCGGTGGGGGCTAACGGTCAGCAAAACTCTTGAACAGGTCGCGGTGAGTCGCAGCCAGCTTCCTGTGACTCTCTCGCGCAGACTATGGCGCTCAAGATGCCATCAAAACTTACTGGAAGCCTCAGTAGCGGGGACCTCCTCAACGGCGGCGGAGCCACCCTCGGCCTTAGCCTTGTCGAAGGCAGTGGTGCGGACGGTGACGACCTTGACGGTGTCCTTGGGGCCAGACTTGAGCTTGAGGATGGCGTTACCGGCGTAGATAGGGCGGGTGAAGGTGTCCTCGCCCTCGAGAGCGATGATGTCGGAGATCTAACGTGTGAGCACGGCGCACGGAACGGACTTCGGCTTTTCGATTCGGGAATCTTTCGGGTCGCCGCGAAAGAAGCCAGATAAGAAAAACATACCATGGAAACGTCAAGAGTGCCGGCGAGACGGGGGAAGATGTTCTTGCCGGCGGCGGTGTGGGCACCGAGGAGGTGGGTGGCACCCTTGGACTTGACGACCTCGGCGAGAAGAGGTGCGACATCTTAAGTCGAGTTAGCCTGTATTTCCTGGTCGCTTGTTGGCATAAACTCACTCTCGGCGATGGCGTGCGAGTAGGCATCCGAGGCGGCGGTGTAGACCTTGGAGAGACCGTCGATCCTGGTCGTCAGCGAGAGCTCGGCGAGCCGCGATAGACTTCGGCTCTCGGGGTTGGAGCCGGAGCCGAATTCCTACGCACTTCTTAACCTCCTCAAGAACACCGTCAATGTCAGCCTTGGAGCCGACAACGATACCAGAGACCTGTTCATCTGTCAGCCCTCTCTAACCTTGACTACCCCGCTCGTTCGTTCGCGTTGCCGAGCATTCTACTCACGTCTCCGCCGATAGACTTGGCCGCGGAAACAGCTGACAAGCTTCCGCTGTTAAGCTTGCCTCCCTTCTGCTCGAGGAAGACGAGCGTCGAGGCAAAGCGGCGCTGGGCGGCGGTCGAAAGACGAGCGGCGCGAAGGGCGGAGTGACGAGTGGCAGCGAGCATTTTGGTGGATTGGTGAGATGTCAAAACGACAGATCGGCGCAGATGTTCCAGGTAGAGTTCCACACAACGGGTCTGGTACTTCGGCTAAGAGGCGAGCGAGGGCAAAAGCACGGAACGGGCCTTATCCATAGACCGGTCCAGCTGCCCGCCTCCGTGTAATCCCCCTCGGTTAAAGAGCGTCCGACCCTCCCCAATCGAACCGTGATCCTCTCAATAACACGTCAATTTTCGGAGCTTAATCCTCGCATGACTCGCTTATCATCTCTAATCGCTTGATATCGTCATCGGGTCGCGGAATGCTCAGTGCAACTCTGCAGCCGTCAGCTTTGGACGTTGGAGTATTGGAGGCTGACGAGATGGATCGGGAACAGCTTCACAGCAGCCATGATTCGCACAGAGTGAGCTTACAGGAGTTTGGATCTAAAATGGTGTGTTCAACACTGGACTATCATTACCGCGTATTGTCGGCCGAAAAGCGGCGAAGTAAGCCTTCGATTCTCGGTAATCTCATGGACCGCGAACTTTGTGACTTGAAACGGAGTCTCGACATGCGGCAGCTCGCACCATACGGACTAACGACTGCCACAATCGTCTGCCACCGTCAGCTGCTGGATGTGAGACAGCGAGCGCGCTAGCGCGATAGCGTGGTTGCTCGACGTTCGCCAGCGGGCGAAAGTCATGCACCGCTCGTGGACCCTGGTGGCGCGGAGGGACGCTCGTATCGTTCTGACCAGCGGACGCGGACACTGCATGAGCGACTCCACCTCAGGCTTCACAGACAACGGGTGCCCTCTCTCTCTCTCTCAAGGCTCCACTTGTACTCCTCCTCCGGTCTCTGTGTTTGGCGTCTGTGGCGCTTCAGCTGCCTGGTAGTCTACCCGGAAAATAGCGCAGGTGCGCCTTCACGGGCATGTTCGTGCGGCGGTAGTGGTTCGCCAGCAGTCTTACTTCTATGTCGACTCTAAGGCCCGATCGAGACTTCATGTCCTGCGCCCCACCCCACGCATAGCTGCTCGGAAGCATGCAGCTTTGATGATCGTAGCAGACTCCACTACATGTGTAGCTGTGTCGCAGGCCTCCAAAATGCAATGGGCAGCGGCGCGTGTCATTCTTCACCTCGGAAATCCTCTGCGGGCCGAAATCCCACGCATTCCTTAAGACAGGGTTTAGTCACTTGCGGTGGACGATGCAGCGCATAGGAAGCGGCGCAACTGTGCTGTTGGATCTGTACTCCGATGGAGGGACACCCTGTGCAGATCATCCTGGGGCTTCGTCTGGCATTGTCACCTCTGGCATTTGCCTCCAGGCTATCGCACCCAGCCCCGGGAGATTTTGCTGGCGTTCTCGCTCTTTCGTCTTCCCTACGTTCTCGCTCCTCAGCTCACTGGCAAGTACACTCACCTCACTAGCCGGATTGCGCCAGCCGTCTCGAGTCAGATCAACATAGTCGTCTGCGAAGTGCGAGGGCTGTGGCAACGGATTAATATACACCACATCAGACCCGACGAGGCTGGGATCGGGCAACAGTGTGTGCGCGGAAGTGCAAAGTAGGCAGTGGGGCAACTACAGCAGACGAGAGGGTGGTAGGTTCCAGAAGGGAGGCACGGTGTTCTTTCTGCGCAAGCTGTGGCAGGTACTCATACGAAGACACCGGACGACACAGAGGCATGGTACCGAGTGACGCTGAGGCCTGCTCGCTCTCCTGTCCCCTGAGGTAGCGGTTGGAACGGGCAGAGAAGTAGAGGTAGTCGTGAGTGAAGAACATTGTGGACCAGCTCAGTGCCGCAAGGAGGACATAGGGCAGTTATCGTTCACGCTGCTGTCGAGCAAGCCCATGCCAGACTAAGTAACAGTGGTGCTTCTGGTGACACAGGGGCGACGGAGATATTGGCCCTTCGTGCTTATGCCGGAATATCTGCAGCTGACTGCAGAGTACATCACTCAGACATGCACACCAGTCTCCTATGAACCAGCTCTGTCCGGGTTGGACAGAGTGGTGGTCTAAGATGCGATCTGAGGTGTGAGCTTTAGGCCCCAGCCTCGGCGCCACCCGTCCCCGGAGTCAAGCAGACTGGCTTGGGTGACATTTACTCCCTGGAGCAAAGCGGTAGAGGCCTGCCCTTGCACCAGATTTCAGAGGTCAGTATCTTTCGCATCAGTCCGTCACGAGTCGCAATGAAGCGTTAGATGTTTACTCGTACATGGGATGCTTGCGCGTCCTGTGCTCAGTGGAGCAAAGGACGTTTCACGTTCCGAGCCTAGCGGGCGCTTGACGACCCACCTGACACCTGATTGATGTTGCTTCGGAGCCAAGATCAAGCAGACTGGTGCGTTTCGTTGGAATGTTCTCACACATCAAGAGGGAAGCAGTGAGCCATGTCTGATTAGCAGCACTCCGTCTCTTATGTACCAAGTCGGCGCTTAGGCTGCCCGCACACACGCGAGATGTGGAGGTGAGCCTGACAGTAGTATTCCAGTGTTCCGCCCATTCGACGCTCGGACATCTGCTGGTGCCCGTTGCAGTTCCGTCGAGGGCCGGTGCCGGCTTCGGATACAAGCTGAACGCACGCTATGCACAGCAGACGGCCTGCCCTAGATGCACCCATGCACGCCCAGGCGATAGTATACGCTGTGGCTTACACTTTTGCTTGTTCTTGTCGAATGGCAGCTCACAAGATGTCTCCAAAGACAGGGGTACTGGAAATGTGCAGGATATTGAGGCACGGCCATGGTGACACCTGACTCATGGGATCATGGGCCCGCCTATTAGCCCCGCATGGCATGTCGGCACGCCCGCCTCGCGCCTCCTTCGCTAGGCCGGCGGACCGGAACGCTCGTGACGCGCCAGTGCAATCGCTGTGATCTCATGCTGCACACCACACCACCAGTCTCTCTTATCTCTTGACCCCACACTCCACGCTCTTTCTCGCCCTCGTTCAAGAACCCCGGCCACAACTTGTCGACAACGGCCTCGAGACCCCCCTTCTTTCCGCCCCCCCCCACCCCCGCGCCAACATGGCCCTCTCGCGGCAGCACCGCCGCTTCCTCTTCCTCTTCCTCTTCGTTGTCGTCGTCTCCGTCCTCACCTTCTGGTCCCGGCTAGCCCTCGCCTGGCGCGACTTCGGATACCTGACCCGACCGCTGTGGGACCACCCCGAGCGCCCCTTCACAGTCGTCCCCCACTACCCGCGGTCGACGCTCTCGTCCTCCGAATGGTGCTCCCTCCACGGCTGGAAGCCGCGCACATCAACACCCAAGGTCTTTGACGCCGTGATCTTCTCCGTCGAGATCGACCTGCTCCAGCTTCGCTTGCGGGAACTCTACGACGTGGTTGACGGCTTTGTCATCCTCGAGAGCGACCGGACGTTCACGGGCTTGCCGAAGAATACGACCTTTGCGGACAACAAGCACCTCTTCGACTGGGCGTCGGACAAGATCCACTACGCTTTCCACGAGGGTCACGAGCTCAAGCCGGGCGAGCACCCTTTTGACCAGGAGGCGCAGATGCGCACGTCGATGAACGCAGCGCTCGAGAGGGCAGGCGTGCGGCAGGGCGACCTCGTGCTGATGAGCGACGTCGATGAGCTCCCCCGCGCGTCCACGCTGGAACTGCTCAAGACCTGCGACTATGGTGATGTGATCCACCTCCAGCTCGCAAACTACGTTTACTCGTTCGAGTTCCTGCTCGACCACGACAGCTGGCGCGCCTCTGTCCGTCGCCACCCCTCGACGGGGTACTCGCACGGCCGCGTGTCTGAGACCCTCCTCGGGGACGCGGGGTGGCACTGCAGTTTCTGCTTTAGACACATCGCCGACTTCCAGTTCAAGATGCAAGCGTACTCGCACGCGGACCGGAGCCGCGCCGAGCTCCTCGGCGAAGAGCGCATCCAGAAGGTCATCTGCGACGGGACGGATATCTTCGACATGCTCCCCGAGGCGTACTCTTGGAGCGAGCTTGCGCGCAAGATGGCGCCGATGCAGAGGACGAACTCGGCCATGGACGTGCCGCGCTTGCTGAAGGAGAAGCCGGAACAGTACCGCTACCTCCTGCCAGGTGGGTGTGAGCGCGAGAAGGCGTAAGAGCAAAGGTACGGGATTGAACCCGGCGCATGACGCGCGCATCACGAACGCATCTAGAATGTTACATAGGTTGTATAATGTAGAGTATGACTATGCCTCGGCCGTGGCAGCCAGCTCCTCCCATCTTGCGAGCGTCGACTCGAGCAGCGCCACCTCATCCGTCACCACAGTGAGCGCCATGGCCGTGAGGCCCGTCGCCTCCTCGCGCAGATCGTACAGTTCGCCAACGCCGAGCTGGGGCTTGCGCATGCCGACTAGCCGGCGCGCGAGGAGCTTGCCCATCGTCCTGGCCGCGCGCGCGTTGGCGGCACTCAGCGTGCCCTCCTGCTTCTCCCACACGTCCTCGAGCTGCCTCACGTCCTGGAGCAGAAGCTCAACATCCTTCGGCGCCTCCCCCGTCGCCTCATCGAGGGAGACGGACGGTGTCTTGGAGCGCGCCTTCTTCTTCCGCCGCTTGCGCACCTCGCGCAGCGCATCCAGCCATACTGGCCCCCAGAGTCGTAACGACGCTTGCCCGCCGGCGTTGATGTGGTGGATCGGTTTCGGCGACGAGGCGCAGAGCAGCGAGCCCTCTGAGGGCTCGAAACGCGAGGCGTACGCCAGCTCCACGTCCTCTTGCATTTTGTCCCAGGCCTCGGCGACGATGTCGGGACACAACTCGGCGAGAGTCCAGGTCACGCCCTCGACGAGCAGCTCGTCCTCGCGCGCCGAGCCCTCGCTACCGCTCTCCGCCACAGGGGATGCGTCGGGGAAGGCACCCGGCACGAAGCCCCATTCCACCAACAGCCTGCTGTCCGGGATGTTCTCGCCGTACGAGTTGAATACCTCCTGGCCCTTGCGAAGGGGCCACTCGACGTACATGTCCACCGTGTCCCGGCCCTTGCCTATTGTCTGTCGCGCGTTCGGGTCCAGGTGGGCTAGCCGCTCCACGATGCCGGTCTGCGGGTGCGGCACGTCGTGCACGCAGCGCGCGAGCGAGCCGCAGCGGTGGCACACAAAGTCATCAGACGCGAGCGAGGTGTGCGGCGCACTGCTGTGGTTCGCGACGTCTGCGAAGGGACATAGCGCGACCGTGTGGTACAGGTCGATGAGGAAGGCGCGGGTCGAGACGAGGGAGAATGTGTACGCGAACGCGGCGAAGGGCGATGGGTCGGGGTGCGCCTTGGTGGCCGGGAGACGAGATTTCGTAGCGTCATAGAACTCGCGGAGAGCAGGCTGATGTCAGCTTTGGCGTTCATCGACACAGCTGTTCACGCACCAGGCTGAGACCTTCCTTATCTCTTCGGCGCAGGTCGCGCTCGGCATCCGTACCCCTCAGCCAGGCGAGTGCCTCCTCGGCGTCGGCCTTCTCTGTACCCTCGATCAGAGGCCACAGAGTCGGGATCGGCACCGTTTCGCGGGAGAGACTCTGGAGGTAGCCAAAGAACTTGGACTCGCGGCCCAGGCGGAACTCGTGCAGGAGCGCCAAGGTCAGCCCAAGGATCGTGTAGCTCGTTCCTGGCCGTGTGTCGAGTGGCAGCTCGGGAAGTGACGAGTTACGAATAGAGAGGATCGAGGTCTTCGGGAGCTTGCATACTGGTGGTCAGCTAGCTCCTCCTACTCGCTAAGCTGCGGTCGTTCGAGAGAAGACCACTTACACACTGCGCCCAGCTCGAGCTGCTCCTTCGCGACGAGACCCCAGCCACCATGACGTTCCTCGATGCTCAGTGCTGGCGAGACTTCGATGTCGTTCTCAGCGCACCAGTCGAGGAGCACCTGGGCCGAAGGAGCCGGCTCGCCGGCCAGCAGGCCATGCGGGGGGAACATGAGTTGATGGGCAGTGGTCCGTGTCGGAGTGTCAGGAAATGTTGATGAGCGCTGATGGAGGTGGACGTCGGAGGTGGAGGTCTAATTAGGCACGCAAGAGTGCCACATGCGCGGGGAGTTGGGGGGTTAGGCGCGAACAGGCTAGGCACGGCTGTTGTGCGGTTGTTCATTCTTTGACTGGATCCGAGAGCCGCGTGGCTCCCAGGCTAGCGGTGACTCGATTGACTGAGGCTGCTCCCGCTCTCCCCGCCCAGCCAAGCTACCAGCGCCACCAGCGCCCCCCAGGCAGGCCCCGCCTGTGCTCGTTCGCCGTTGGCCACCGTATGCCATTGCACGACCGCTAGTCACTAGCTCGCTGCCCCATTCATCTATCTCACCTCCATCAACACACATCCATCCATCCTCCTTCACAAGTCACAAGTCGATTCATTCGACCCCACCACCCCACAGCGTATAAGAATCGCATCCTTTCGACTCCTCGCCTCTCCTCACGTCTGAACTCTTCCATCCCCTCGAAACCTTTGCGTTCACCCAGCAACCATGCCGTCGTCCACCACCAACTCTCCCGCCGCCCGTCGGGCTCGCCAGTCGGCCGACGCCGTCGAGGTCCCTAACACTGCTCCTCCTCCCTACCCCGGAGACAACACCTACGACCTGACGCCTCTCCCGCACACGGTCAACCGCCCTCGCCTGCCCGAGGACCGCCGCAACCCCCACCTCTCCCATGGTAAGTAACACTGTCCAGCACAAACAGTCGCCATGGTGGGCAAGAAAAAGTTGCCGCCGATGAGCTTGGCGGGCGTGCAGTAGCAGTGCGGCAGTTGAGTCATGTGGACTCACGCGTCGTTGTTCATTACATTGCCAGGAACGCAGCTGACAATCAGTTCCTGTCGACACCGCTATTGTCAAGTTCCAGACGATAGTCCGCGAGGGCAAGGAGATCATTATCGGCCGCATCAAGGTCAGCACTGTGAGTATACGCCACTATCAGCTACAGGCGATCAGCATATCAAGGCATTGTTGGTCTATTGTTGCTGTTGTTTGTCCAGCACGGGGCGCATTGCCACCCTGAAGCCAAGATTTCGAGCTGACCAGCAGCCTGGCGAGAACCAGCACGCGTTCATCCTCCGCCGCTACGACACCAACGCCATCTCGCTTAGCACCATGTTCCGCGTCGCTTTCCCCGGCGCTTCGCCCGCCGAGGAGGAGCGCGAGATCGACTGGGTAGGATTAGCTGACCTCAGCTCACCAACTGCAGAACGTAGCTAACATCAGGTCAACTCCACTTTCGACACCTCTGGCACCAACGGCAACTCGGGTGGCCGCAACTTTGTCAAGCTCGCTGGCGAGTGGGTCGACCGCCGCACTGCCATCCACCTCGCCCCCGCCTACGGCCTGAAGGACCTCGTTGCTACCCTTGCCCGCGCCGAGCCTGACCCGTCCGTCAAGTACCGCATGTCTCAGCGCTCTCAGGCTGCCGCCGAGGATCTGCAGCGCAAGAAGGAGGCTCAGGCCACCGGCACCGGCGGCAGCTCGCGCGCTGTTCCCTCGATGTCGGCTACCGACGCTGCTCAGCCCTCGCCGAAGCGCGCCCGTCAGGCTCCCCGCGCCGAGGGCACGCCCCGCCGCCTCACCCTCGAGGCCACGACGACGGTCACTGCGCCCCCGAACGCCACCATCGACATGAACGCCGAGATCGAGTCTGCCAAGCAGCTTGTTCGTGACCTTAAGAGGGAGCTTCAGCTGCGCCAGGCCGCGGGAGAGGACATCGAGGAGGCCGGCAACTCGGAGCGCGGTATCAAGCGTCTCCCGGACGACGACGGTGTCACCATCTCCTCGGGCCAGGGCAAGGGCGGCGAGCGTGTCATCCGCACGAACAGGCGTGTCCAGCAGGGCGGCGTCGCCCAGGCCGTCAAGACGGCCGCGTACGGCACCATGCTCTTCGGCCTTGGTGTCTCGGCAGCTCTGTAAGTAACGATAAGCGTAGTTGCGCTTCACACCGTGTTGTTCTACGCAGTTTGCTAACACATCACAGCTTCCTCCCCCAGCTCGCTTCGAACTTCATGTAAACGTAGCCAGTAGGGTGAGTACTTGTGCGTACTTGTAGCTAGCAGTAGCGCCCATAGCTCTGTTTATAATCCGTAGATCCGTAGGATCCATAGGTAGGCACAAGCTCTTTGTACTCCGTAGTCGTATAGTTTCTTCTCTCTCAGTGTTATACCCCGCCTCTCTTCATCTTCTCTCCACAAACACAACCCCATGTCTCCATCATTGTCTCTCAGTTCGTCGTTGGCTTGTTTTCCGTGCCCGTGCTCCCCCACACCACACAAACACAACCACGAGATACAACGAATCAAGGAAGACAATGGTAAGTCCTGGCTCCTCCCAGTTCTGGTCCGTATACCATTCGTAGTAGCCCCGTAGCTTGGTAGTCTCCATAGCTCCTGTAGAGTATGAACGTTTGCTGACCCGCTGCTTCTGGTGTAGTCGCTGCAATTCGGCAAAATGTGAAACGCAACAGCGCAGCACGAGTGTGACTGGCCTGGAGTTGAGCACACGAAACGCACATTGGCGTCAGGATCCAGACGTGACTGGGAACTGACTGCGCTGCAAAAATACCTAAGCTTGGGAAGGAATAAGGATACCGCGCATAGGCTGTGTCACGTAAGCTGCGAAAGTCTAGTTCCAGCTGGCCTAGTCCTGGCCAGCCTAGTTATAGTCAGCCTTATCGGAGTCAGCCAGTACGGCCACTGCGCTATGAGGATGTTATCGAGTCAAGGTATCAAGGTGGCCGAAGTCGAGGTGACCGGCGGCCACGCGTTCCAGATGACAAGAGAACCTCCACGCATATCATTGCCATCTGGCTAATCCGTCCCGCGTCCCATCGTAAGCAAAGTCGACGTAGTTGCTAGGTGGGAACCGAGCAGCCCTGCTCAGGCCTGCTCAGCCCTGCTCAGGCCTGCTCAGGCCTGTGGCCGCCGGCGTAGCATAACCCTGGAACACCCTATCCGGACCAGAGTCCTGGATTCTTCTCCGGATGCGTCCTGACATCGGCCACCGGAAGATACGCTTGGGACCGAAGTAGCGAGGAACGATCCGGTGACTCGTGGCCTGCGTATTGTGCTTGCTGAGCTTGGCGCGTTGGCGCCGAGCAGGCGGACGCTCGCCCGACGGTTCGACGGTGCGACAAGACGGCGTCGGGGGTGGAGGGGGGAGTGTGGCTGTACCTTCTCGTGTCAGAGGGATGAAGGAGAGTGTGCCTCCCCCGGTCTCAGACCTGCAACAGCTTCGTTCGATATCCACTGCCAATGCCGGAAGAGCTATGGAGTCGCGGCCGGGCATACCGTGCATTGTAGTAGCCAGAAACGCGATCGATAGCTAGCCTTTAGCCATCAGCCGTTAGGTGGATGGCCTTCAACAGCCGTCGGGACGCGGTTTGTTCAGGCGGTGCAGAACAAGTCTGCTAGCCTGGTAGATGCCAGATCTGCGAGCTATTCGGAGCCACTACTGGTCTGTTTTATTCTCGCGTCGCAACGCGAGCTACGCGTCCACGTCCACGTCCACGTCCACGTCCCCGTCTCGGTGGGTCGGCTTGACTCAGCATGTCTATCGGCATTGCCTCCGCCACGCCACTGCGCCACAGCCTAAACTCCCTGCCTCACAGCTTGCCTGCTCAGGCAAGAACGGACAGTGGCGTTGGCGTTGTTTGCGTGTTTACGTGTTTACATCTGGTCGGCTCATCGATTAGTCAACGGTTGTTTGCGTCTTGGTTTTTCTGCAATTCTGCAATTCTCCTAACGATCCTAACGCCTTTCGGGCTTGCGGTACTGGGGGCTTGCGAAAAGTCGCTTGTCCTGTCTAGTCGACTCCTGGACACGCGAGTTATGCCTGAAAAGAAAAGTGTCTGCCTGAGAGTTCGTGTGCGTGTGTACTAGGGATGAGGGATGATCCAGTAATCTGGTCCCAGCGGAGTTGAGCCCGTATCGCCGTCCTGCACACAGCGGCGCCGATACAGGGTCCGGCACGCAGTGTTCGCTTCCCTTCGGTGTGTGTCTGTGTGTCCCCAACCTGCTGGAAGCGCCGGAGGGCTCCCTCCGCGTACCCTCCAGTTACCCTCCGGAAGGACCGGGGAGACCGGAAAGGACCCTCTTTTCGGCGTCCGCCGGCCCCCCTCTCCCCCCCAGCAGCCTTTCCCCTAGTCCGTCGGCACTCGGTGTCTTCCCCTCACCCTCAGATCACCCTCAGAACGCGATGTACCACCCCGAAAACATTCACCACGCGACATAGTTCATCGCGCACGCGAGAGCGTACCCAACTAGGTAACAACTTGTAGGGGAAGGGCAAGCTGTGCAAAAGTCTCGCACGCCTCGCATTTCTCACGAGCGCACGAGCTTTGGCAAAGGTTAGTGGCGAAGCCTCCCTCGCAGCCAGGGCGAGTTTGGCCTCGTTTCTGTGAATTGCGCCAGGCTGATGCAAAAGTTGGGAGCAAGCTCTGCAGAATGCATAACAGGCGTAATAGCCTCCGGTGCTAAGCTTCAGCCCCGTGGCTGCTGTCCACTGTCCGCACTGGCTACTGGAAGCAAAGTAGCGAAGAGTGCCTCCTTGCGACGCGTGACCTCTGCCGAAAGTTGCTGCCCGCCTGACGACCGGCATGCCACTGCCTGCATCATCACAGTACTCTAATCGTCATGAGAAATACGCGGCGAGATCTCATCTGATCTCCTTTGATCTCCTTGATCTCGCGACCCAGTCAGCTGTCAATCTGCCGTTGGAGCATGGGGTTCAGCCGGGGTTGATCGATGATATCTCTTTGCCTTAGTGTGAGAATAACCAGGAACGTAGGAACCGGAGGAACCTGCGTTGAGCGAGACAATGAAATGACGAAGGAACCTGCTTAGGAACCAGTGTTGATCAGCTGGCTGCACGCGCTGTACCATTGGCCCAGAAGGGGGGGGGAGATAAGACGGCACCGACGGCTGCATTCACAACACGAGGGCCATGCGGGCGCATGCGGGCTATGATGGCACCAATTCACGCGTCAGCGCTAAGGAGTGGTGGTGATGTTTGGGTTCAAGCCACTTGCATGCACTGGATGCACAACGCGCACAGCGATGTCTGAGCCTGGCAACGGGTGAAACGTGCTCTGAGTTCTGAGTCTGACCGCTTGGCAGCATCGGTCATGCCCGTCGTCGCGAGGCACCCCAGCGTCCCGGTGTAAGTGACCCCACTGCATGTAACGGTGCAGTGTACAGTGTGGGGCGCGGGGCGGGGGGTGGGCGCGGGGTAGTGGAGTAATGAGGTGATGCATTGGGGACAACGGGCCCGTGTTTGGGGTACCACTCCGCTGGTACCTAGCACGTATTACATGGTTGTTGCACGAAAAAAAGTCGAACGATGCTTTCGCG
>NW_014040906.1:515929-554188 GCF_000293215.1 Trichosporon asahii var. asahii CBS 2479
CCTTCCCCTTGCATCCCACCGCCCCCCTTCACCTCCGCCCCTCCCCTCTGAACCCAGCGCACCGATCGGCTCATGACGGTGCATGCCCCCCAACCGGCCATGTCCCTGCCCTCCCCAAGAGAGCACATAAGCTTCAGCAGCATAGCGGACGGCCCTGCATCGTCGCAGAATGTTGCGGGGGGCTCCCACGGACACAAGCCAGGTCCGTCAACCTCGATGGCGGCCCCACAGTCGTCGGCAATGAGCGCAACCGCGTCTGCGTCATCGGCCAGCTCGGTCCGTCGTCCATCGACGACATCTGCGACCGAGGGCCGCCCGGCACACGCCTCGTCGTCTTACGCCGACCCCCACGCGGGCCCCTCGTCCCAGCCTACGTCGAACCACACGTCGTCGACCGGCCTGCACTCGTCCAACCCTCCGTCAGCGTCTGCTTCCAAGAACAACAGCTTCATCGGTGGCGTGCTGTCCCGGAGAGGGTCAACGCGTGATCGTCCAGAGCGAGCAGAGGTCTCTCCCGCTATGACGAGCTCGACTAGGACGGCTGGAGGAAGGTCGCGCGCCGACAGCTCAGACGGACGGCGATCTCCTACAGAATCGGAAGTGTAAGTGAAACCCCGCTTGTTCCCCTGTGTGTGCGGGCGTGTATGTGCTCGACGACCGTGTTGCTCGCTACCGCGAAACGCACCCGTTATTCTGCCCCAACGATACGGTATCCTTGCGGGCCTCGCACCTCGTACTACGGCCTACGGGTTCTTGCACCTCATCATGCAGACAATCCTCTTCCCTCCAATGAGTCGACATGCTGATCCCTCGTAGCATCGAAACGCAGACACTCAACATGGAACGCGACCCCGAGACGGGCCGGAAGCTCATCAATCAGTACTTGGTGAGTCGTCGTTATCTATGCTTTCCTCCAGCGTGACCCATGCTGACTGTTCTCCAAGGTTCTCGACGAGATTGGTCACGGCACGCACGGACGCGTTCGCTTGGGCCGCGACATGTCGGTTGATGCGTCTCAGGACGAGCTGGAGAACGATTTGGCCACTGGCAAAGGCCCGTTCTACGCCATTAAGATTGTCGACCGCAATGGCAAGAAGCGTTTGCCACCATTCGGAAGGCGCGGACGGGAGGGCGCAAAGCTCGTCGCGGAGAACGAGATGCGCAAAGAGATCGCCATCCTGAAGAAGCTGCACCACCCGAACGTCGTCGCCCTCAAGGAGATCATCGACGACCCAGACTCGAAGCAGGTCTACATGATTCTCGAGTACTGCCAGGGTGGCGAAGTTCGATGGAAGCAAGACAACCGTCCAACGCTTACTATCGCCGAGACGCGAAAGATCTTCCGCGACACACTGCTTGGTCTTGAATACCGTACGTGCCCTCTGAGTCGCTTTCGATGTTGCCTTCACCGCCCTTCAGGTTCCCCCAGCTGACACAATCGCAGTGCATCACCAGGGCGTTATTCACCGAGATATCAAGCCGAGCAACCTGCTGTGCTCCGGTGACGTCGTCAAGATCTCAGACTTTGGCTGCTCGCACTTCTCCGAGGCGCTGTACGCGGCCGACGGCGGAGGCTATGTCGACGACATTGAGCTCGCCAAGACCGCCGGCAGCCCGGCATTCTTCGCTCCAGAAATGTGTTACTCCGAGATCCCGGACGAGCCAACGCCAACGCCCGGCGCGACGTCTGACCAGAAGGTTCCTACTTTCACTGTCCGACCGCCGTCTACGACCCAGGAAGACGCCCCTACGGCAACAAGGGGCTCGTCGATCTACGACCCGCGGCTCTCGGTCACTCGATCGCAATCCACCGCGACGATCCCGAATCGCCAGCGACGTCCAATCACGAACGCGATCGACGTGTGGGCTTTTGGTGTCACGCTCTACTGCCTGCTCTTTGGCAAAACGCCCTTTGACGCCCAGAACGAGTACCTGCTCATGCAGGTCATTCCGACGGCCGAGTATGAGATTCCCGCCACCATGGGCAAGGAGCAGGTTCCGACGTCCGGACCAGAGTCGACGGAGGAGGTGCGCGAAGCTTTGGATCTGCTGTCGCGGCTGTTGGAGAAGGACGCCGGCCAGCGCATTACCCTAGACCAGGCTAAACGTCACCCCTTCGCCCTCCGCGGCATGAAGGACCCCCAAGGCTGGCTTAACCGCACCTCGATCCACGACCAGACTTGCGTCACGGTCACCAACGAGGAGGTCGCCGCGGCTGTCACACGAGGCAACGGCATCCGCGACAAGCTTAAGCGCGGCCTGTCCAAGCTTTCGAACCGCCTTGGTTTCCACCGCAACCGGAGCCGCAGCGTGACCGGCAGCGACAATGCCGATCAGTCAGCGGCGTCCTCTGCTTCGGAGACTCCCAACACTCGCCGCGTCGCTTCTGGAGACTCGATTCCCAGCACGGCTTCTGGACCTAGCCTTGGACGAAGGTTATCTATCCTCCACCGCAACCCATCGAACCGCGCAGCTACTAGTGCCAGTGCGCCTGGTTCGGGCGACGAGTCGTCGCGACCGGTCGGTCTCATTGCTTCGCAGCTGGGCGCATCCCAGTCTGCTGATCGCAGCCCGTCCAGCACGACGCAGCCGGTGCACAGCGAAGAGTTCCTGCGTCAGCCCTCGTCTCAGTCTGTCGACAATACGCCCAGGCAGATGAGGTCGATCCAGTCGCTCGAGAAGCTGCAATCCGCCTCCACCGCTTCCAATTATGGCCGCCGACGCTCGTTAGTCGAGCCCGAGATGATGCTCCGCTCAAGATCCGCTAGTAACGCATCTTCGTCAGCAGGATCCATACTCGGCGCCATTATGGGTCGCACGGCCCAGATCACCAAGCAGCGTTCGCTCCGCGGCACTGGTCTGTCGACGATGCGGTCTAAGAGCCAGCACGACTATGGCAGCCAGGACGACCACGATAACGTCTTTGGGTCCTCGATCGACTCGCACGCTACCGAAGGACGCAGCGAGCTGCTCCGCGGACGAAGCTTTGACGAGTCTGCGCGCCGCCAGAGCTTGGACACGTTCGAGTCGGGTTCGCCGTCATCTCGAGGCAGCCACGGCTTCCACAGCCCTGAGCGGTTATCCGGCTGGGACCAGCGGTTCCTGCAGGACCAGGGTATGCCTCTGCGTCGCGGCTCGAACCTGAGTGACCGCCCTGTCATGGAGATTGACGACGAAGACCTCGACTGGGACGTGGACGTGCCTGACTCGGACGAGGAGGACTCGTCCTCCAGTGATGGCTTACCCAAGGGACACGGTCTCTCGTCAGCACCCGCCGACTGGAACCTGTCCCACTGCCTCAGCGATCTCGACAAGCAAGCTGCGCGCCGTACGGGCCCCACTTCGCCCACTCGTGCCAGTGCTGGTGGAGCCCACTCTCCAGTGCGCACAGGCACCGCACAGTCCCTCCTTCGTCCTGGCGGCGGACTCGACATGAACCGACTCGGCCGACCTCCCAGCTCGTACTCCTACCGCCCCCGACCTTCGCCGTTAGTTAACGACACGGCTGCCGGTGTCTCCTCGGGTGAATCCAGCCCAAGCGGAAACCGCACCACGCCCAATGCTAGCTCGGCGCCGTTACTGGCGGCGAGCACGAACACGGCGCCTTCGGGAGGCATGGAGATCCTCAATGGCCAGACGACTCAGAAGGGCCAGTCTAACGGCAATGGTCACCTCTCGGCTCTCGCCGGCTCGGCAGTCGCGGCGGACTCTAACACGGTCGACGACCGCTTCGCCGACGCGGACGAAGATTGCGGGCTGGTGCTCGGGCGACGACGCAAGTCGAGCGCACTGTCGCGAGGGAATAGCGTTCGCTCGCGCGCTGGCCAGATCCACGCCGCCCAGGCTGCTCACCAGGCCGCCAACACGACCGTCGCCAGCGCTGCCTCGCGCCTCAACGCCGCCGTTAACTCTGAGAGCACGACGAGCCTGGGCAGCCTCAATACCCACTCGCTGCCAGGCAGCGTGCCTTCCCTCTCGCCTGGTTCGTCGCCCACGCGCGCCTCTGCGCTCGCAGCGCAGCAGGAAGAGCCGGCGGGCTCGATCCTCAGCGACGTCCCAGGACTCCACAGCCCGCAGGACCTGCCCGTGACGCCCAAGGCTAACAGCCCGCGGGACGAGCGAGGGCCGGTCCTGTCCGCTTCGAACAGCAAGGCATATCTGCCACGGCCGAGGATCTCGTCGGGGGATAGTATCGCGGAATAGATAGAGCACCCATTCGCTCACACTTCACACACCTGCACCTGCACCTGCACCTGGACCAGGGACACTACACAGCATACGACACGGATCTGCACCCCCGTGGCTAGTGACTATTCCTTCACGCATTTTACAACGTTGTATTAGAGTGTATGTTATACGATACAATCCATCTGCTTGCTATCTGATACGGAGGCTGGTTAACCTCATGACTAACACTAGCTGCGGATCTCGACCGAGGTGATTGCTCCCTTTGTTCCCATACGCCGGCGATGTCTGGGCATGTGCGATGTGATGGGCAAGGATAGTCAGCTGAGATATGTTGGAGCACGGGATGGGGGCTGGAGCATGCGGAGCGTGCATAGTGATGGTGCGATGTCGTACGTGAGAAGCCGGTGGCCGGTGGGGCCATATTGGACCCGGCACAGCTCATGCTTGCTATCAGTGAGCGATGACGAGCAGGCGCTCGCGGGCTTGGACGATGATTTGGTGTGCCTGAATTGATAATCGAGCCAGCCCTTGTCTGCTGCAGAGTATCCGAGGTGGACCCGGTGTCTGCTCCCTCCCTCATGATCCCTCAAACCCTTGGCTCGATTAGAGATCAGGAGATTCCCGATCCAGACGGCCAGATCGCGGCCAGCGCGGCCAGCGCGGCCAAATTCTCCCCCTACTTCTCCCACCCAAGCATCCAAAGGAGGGTGCAACAGGGTGCGGGATCAAATCAAAATTTTGCCATTGGTCTTGCCACTGCATGCCTTCCTCGCTGTGTAGCTGGGCCGCTGTCTCTGCCCACCTCTGGCATGCAGATACGGGCTGGGCTGTGCGCTGCATTAAGCCTACTTGTGGGCGGTGGCAGCGGCTGAGCGGCTGAGCGGCTGGGCGGCGTAGATCAGTCACCGCGACTGAACGCCCGACGGGGCTGACCTGAGACGCTGCGCACGCGCGCACGCGCACACTGAGACCTATCCAAGCTATGAGATCTGTGCCCAAGCTTGAACAGATTATGAATCTCGTTCTCGCCACTACTAAGGATCCGAAGCACGCTGTGACGAAATGAGTCGTAGGAGCTTGGTTGTAAGCCGATGCGCCGATGGGATATGGGATGGCGCACGCGCACATGGCGTGGATCGAGCCTCGCCAGCTTGCAAGCCAAGAGTACGAGACCTGAAGATGGGTGGGTGCCTGGACCTTGGCTGGCTGGACTGGGTGCGGGCCTGGCGGGTCTGGAGGTCTGGCGGGTGCAATATTGCCGAAAGGGGCAAGTAAGATTTGTGCAGCGACTTGGTGTTGCACCTGACCTTGGTCACCTTCGTCCCCTCCGTTGACATTCTCAGATATCGACATATCGACACCTCGCACCCTCACTTGGTCATCGAGCTACACACCATCCTTGCCGACTTCGTCACTCACTCTCCCGCTAGTCACCACCTCAACCCAGCGCATAGCATCTTCTCATCCTTCGCTTACTACCCCGCCGCCGCCGCCTCTCAGGTTATCACACACCGAGACACACACTCCACCTCCACCTGACTCAGCCCACACCCACACGACCGACGAACCGCAACCACCGGGCACCGTCATCAGCGATCCCCCCACCCGCTGATCGTCCCTGTCTACATTACCTTACCCCGCCGCCCATCGCAATCAAGTACACACACGTACACGCCTTCGCAGTTCGATTGTGCAGAGTTCGACGCCCTCTCCTTCGTCTTGCCCAGCACACTGCAACAGTATCACACTCCCGCCTCCCGCCCACGACCGATCCGAATCAGTGGCAGCTGCAATAGCAAGCGGCAAATTTCAGCACACCACCCTAACCAGCCATGCAACAGACCCCGGGCTGCCTCCCCATCCCCAACGGGGGTGTCACGAGACAACCAAGCTTCGGTGACCGGCAGTTCATGCTGAACGTGCAGGGGTGAGTACGATACGCGAGGGACTGCCGAAGATGCGGCCCGAGCTCCAGGAAGATGCACGGGAATCCCAAGGACAGCTCCGGGAGCACAGATTCCCAGGTGGGGTCCAGATATACTCCGAAGTCCTGGCATCCTGGCGCCTTCCTGGGAAGCTCCTGCTCCTCCGAACCCGTCGACAACCATGCTGACAGATCACAGGACACCCCCCGGCGGACCATCCGGCTCCCCGTCATCGAACCCGCACTCCGGCCTGCACCCTGCGTCCTACAATGCTCTGACGTTTAGCGCGCTCGCGCTCGGCGCCGCCGCTCCGGGGTCCTCCCCCTATTCCTCGTCTATGGCCATGTCCATCTCGCCGCCGCGGTGGGGACCGGGCTCGCTCACGGGCAGCCTCGGCGCGTCGGGTTTCGGCCTTAGGTCCGGGTTCGGCAGCATGGGCAGTGGACTGAGCGGGAGTGGCGGCGCGAGTGGGGCGAGCTTTGTGGGCTCCGTCGGCGGCACGCTTGGCACGTCCTTTGGGCGTCAGGCTGAGGGCCGTGAACGCGAGCTCGAGGCCAAGTACGTCAAGGACTTTACGTGCTGCGGACGACAACTGAGTGGCCTGCACGAGCTGCTTGAGCAGTAAGTATCCATTTAAATCAGCAAAGACGTCCCCCTGGTGACTGAGCTGACGGCAGCTACGAGGAGGAGCACGCTGGTCTCGCGGCCGACGTCCGCATGGCCGCCATCAATGCGGCGCAGACCAAGACGACAACGTTCGCCTCCAACATTGGCACGATGAGCTCCGACGTCCCCTCGACACCGGGCATGATGGACATGGATATGGACATGGACGAGCCGTCCGTGCTGAGCCGGCCGCCGGCGGTCGCCGCTCTGAGCCTCAACAGCTCCATTCCCGGCACGCTCCCCGGCACGCTGCCTGGCGGAATATCCTCTGCCTCGGCATCTCCCTGGAGCGCAGCCTTCCGGCCGAGTAACCTGCAGCCTCCGGCGTGCGTCCCGCCCAGCGTGCTGAGCTACCCGACGCCGCAACCGCAACCCGCCCCCGCGTCACCAGCACCCAAGCTATCGCAGGAGCAGCTGGCGGCCAAGGCGCTGAAGAAGGCGCAGAAGAAGGCGGCGCAGACGGCGACGCCGCCGAACGAGACGGAGAATGGGGACGCCACCAAAGACCAAACACCAGAGGAGAAGGGCGAGAAGCGCTTCCGGTGCCCGATCGAGGGATGCGGCAAGGTGTACAAGCAGGCCAATGGGCTCAAGTACCATCTCACCCGGAGTATCAACTCGGGTCACGGCAATGTTGCCGCTATGGGAGGATTGCTCTCCATGCTCGGCCAGGACGAGGACAAGTCATAGTCCTCCGCTGCGCCTGCTTGGTATTCCTCCGCGCTGCGCCTGCTTGGTATTCCTCCGCCCCTCTTATATCTGCTCTATAATCTCCTCTGCTCTCTTCTCGGCCCGCCACACCCGGCCCGTGACACCACCATAGATAGACCTCCTCGAGATTCCCCAGCGGACACTTGATTCAGTCCCGGCTTTATAGACACTTCTGTTCGGACACCGACAAAAACAACCCCCCTCCAAAAGGAGCAACTACCCCGCCGACTCTGTATGTCGCGGCAGCTCCATCCAAAAACAATCTCGTTTGTATCATCCCTGTTGTCTGTACTTTGATGCATTTACACTGGTCATATAACTTGGAGTGGTCACGCGAGCAAGGTCGACGGGTGGACCAAAATTGTTTCCAAAATTTCTGGAAAGACGTAAACAATCGATAGGCGGAGCGTGGTGGAAAAACCTCGGCGCAGCAGACGACAAAAAACGTCATGTGAGTGGTCCGCTGAGCTATCATCCGAGGTGTCGCCGAGCACAACTAAGACGGGCGTGGGAAGCTCTGCTTGCTCGGCGTGCTCTGCATAGAACTGAGAGATCCAGTTTAGGCCGGCCGTGATGGACAACAGAGGACAGAAGTCGGACACACATTATGTGATACAGAAAGAAACCGAATGCATGTACAGAAATATCGATCGATCAAGTCTAGTCGTCGTCCTCGTCCATTCCCTCGCCCTCTGCGTCGAGCTCCTTGCCCTCGACAAAGCCGGTGCCCTTGCTCCAGTGTGATCCGAGGTGGATCTTGAACTCCTGTAAGGTTAGCATGAGTGCGCGCAGGCGAGATAGAAAGAGAAAGAGAAGGACTCACGGCCATCTGGATAGCAAGCAGCTTCAGGATACGGCACTTCTCGGAGCTGAGCTTCTCGCCCTCCTTGCAGAGCACAGTCTCCTCGCGCAGGGACGGAACGCCCTTGACGAGGAGCGTGTCGAGGCCGAGCTGGCGAAGCTGCGGGTCCATTGAGTGGGGGAGGGGGTCGCCGCTCCCGTCCGCCGAGTACGGCGTAAGGAGGGGGCCCTTGGGGAGCGTGATGGTCTCAGTGGCAGGGTTGCCCTGGCGGGCATACTCCTTCTTGACCCAGGTGTCGAACCACTCCTTCGTGTCCTCGACGGGGTGCGACGTGAGGAACAGTCCGACGGGGCCCTTGAGCCGGCGGCCGAGCTGGCCCAGCCCCTCCTCGTACTCCGTCTCGTCGTTGATGCCGAGCGCCTTGGCCATGACGCGCGTCTTGCCGAAGAACATACGTCCAGTGCCGCGCCACTGCTGCCGGACCTCCTTCAGGCCCTCGTTCCGCATGTCGCCGACCGAGAACAGGAAGACGTGGTCGTACTCGTCGATCGCCTTTTGGATCTCGTTCACGAGCGCTGCCTTCGACGCCTTCGTCGTCCGGATCGGCGTCTTCGAGAGCGTCGTCACGCGCTGACGTTTTGACTTCGGCATGGTGTTGAGTGGTTAGGTTTGGGGGTGATGAGGGAGGTGTTGTTTGCGAGGAGTAGCTGATCTGCGCGCCCAGCCAGTCCGGACGGCATCCACCAGCCCGCCGAAATCTTCAGAAATCTGCACGGAACCAGATATCACCCCAGGTGACCTCCACCAGGCGGTGACCACCCAGGGAGCATACCGCAGGTGGCAAATTGCCCCCGCCCGCCCGCACACGTGAGGTCATCACCGCATGCACGCAGGGAAGGACTAAGGCCATCACCGTCATAGCCTGTTGATGGCCGCTGCCTTGCACCTTGCAACTTCCTCCGTACACCTCCGAGCGTGCTGTCAACAACCATCATTCACAGCAATCCAAGAATAAAGCGACGGTGACCATGTCCGCGAAAGAAGGTGCGTACTCTCCTCCCCCTTCCTTCTCATCTTCTCAGCTGTACAGCCGTTGATCACCCTAGCTGACACCAGTCCTCGCCAAGCTCGAGGGGTTCCCGCAGGACCTGTCCTCGCTCCATTTCTCGGGGGATGCGGCGGATGGCGTCGCCCTCGAGGGAAGTTTGGCACGTCTGGCAGCGGACAATCCGACCCCAGAAGCGCGCAACAGTATCGCCAGGCTGCGGCGGTGCTCACACCGACGCAGGCGACGGAGGAGATTGAACTCGCCTGGGCCGCGGACCATCCCGCAGACGACGAAGATAGGGACGCGCCAGCACGAGCGAAGGTTATCGAGCATGCGGTTAGGGGATTGCAGGAGGGAGGGTACGACCGGCGCGCGTGGCTGCGGTCTGCTGCGCTGGGACACCCGAGAGGGAGGGCGAGGGACGTTATCGTGAAATGGGGAACGGACAACTCGAGGTGAGCGCTAGCCCCGAGCACTCGCACTCCGCCGTTCTTGCTGTGCGCACGTTGTGAACTAGCTGACATCCAGGCCTTTCTCGACGTGTGCATTCCCGAGTATCAGCGCCGCTCGCTGCGTTTCGGCATCACCGAGGTGATCCAGAGCATTATCCTCTCGCAGCCATACAGTCCCGAGGCGCCGACACCCAACACGTTCATGTACCGCATGGCGGCGCACGAGTGCTTCAGTACGATCCTCAAGATGCTCCTCTTTGACACGTCGAACCAGCTCTTCCCCCTCGCGCTGTCAATGCTCGTCACGATCCTTCCCTTCTCCCTGCCGCTGTTAACAAAGCATGTCCCGACACTCATGGTCATCCTTGGACGAGCCGTGTCATGGCGCGACAGACCGTTCGTCGATGCCGGCCTGACGTCGCTGAGTGCAGTGACGCGGACACCGGAGCCGGCTCCCAACCAACACTGGGAGGTGTGCGCTGGTCGAGACAGCGAGATCCTCGCGCCGAACGCGACGGAGAAGCGTGTCGTTGAGCTCTTTCTCGTGTGCCTGTACGGCGCTTGGCCGTCGAACGTCATTGCCTTCACACGTAACCCCGAGGGATACCTGAACAGCAAGGGTGTCGAGGCGCTGTACGCCGTTCCGTGGAACGAGGTGTGGGAGGCGAACATCCTGTCGACCCGCCTTGTCCCGCTCATCAGTGACTTCCAGCTGCACCCCTCCATCATCACGTTCACTTCTGACGCAGAACTCGACGACGACTCGCGCCGCTGGGACAAGTGGGACCCATCCGAGTTCGTGTCCATGGCCCACCTCATGTCCCACGCTTCGGAACCGGATCAGATGTTTGACTTCTTCCGCGTGCCCGTGCCCGACAAGCCGTTGCCGACCGTCGAGATGAAGAGGGAGCAGTCCCTGCTCCCGGAAGAAGGGGGCGACGACATTGAGCGCCTGAAGGAGGAGAACGAGCTCCTCCGCCTCGAGGCGCTTTACGCTGAGCGGCTGCGCAAACAATTCGTCTACCGTAAGCTCTTTGATACTTGCACCAGCTGACATGAGACATTGGCCGTTTGCACCGCAACTCGCTCCGGTTTAACAGTGACGAGGCCGAGATCCACACTTTCGTGAACCGCGTCAAGGAGCAGACCAAGACGATCGCGGACCTGACTGCTGAGCTCAGTCATCAACGTGCCGAGAGCAGCCAGGCGCAGGCGAAGCACGTCAAGTGGCAGGAGCAGCTGCGTGACAAGGTGTCTTCCTTCCGCGAAGAGAGGCGTCAGTGGCAGACCGAGGGTACGGCGCTGAAGAGCGACATTGCCGAGCTCAAGAGCACGGTGCAGAAGCAGCGCGACGAGCTTGCCCAGGTCAAGAACGAGTGAGCTGTGGAAACCCCCTCGAAGCTGACCATACAGACGTTTCGCGCTCCAGAGCGAGCTGCTCGAGGCGATGCCCAAGATCAGGCACATTGAGGACTACGAGACGCGAATCAAGCAGTTGACGGACAGCCAGCTACTCTGGTGAGCTATGATGCTGGAACGAGCTGACATCAGGGACTCGGACGTGCAGAAACTGCGTGATGCCAAGGCTGCCGTCGAGACGTTCCAGTCTCGCTGCTTCGAGCTGGAGGGCATGCTGCGCGCGCGCGACCGCGTGTGCAGGGAACAAGCCGACCAGATCCGGCACCTCGAGAACCGCGTCGTCATCGCCAGCTCAACGGCAGGCACGCCGGCCAACGAGCGCGCCGAGAAGGAGAAGCCGGAGCGGCAGCCGCAGACGATGGACCGCGAGTTCTGCATGCACGTAGCGGAGAACGCGCGCCGCAAGGCCGAGAAGCTCGAGCGGGAGAACCTCGAGCTGACAGTCGAGCTGGAGCGGTTGAAGCGCATGGCCCTCCAGAGCGCTGCCGAGACGGGGACGGAGGAAGAGCCCCCCAAGGAGACAAAAGGAGGAGCGAGGCAGCTCCTCGGCGACTTGCTCTCGAGTTAGTAGTTCGAGGGAAGCATTCTGTACCATATACCTGTGTCATGTCATCATTATGTCCACATGTTGCATACACTCAAAGTCACACTCTCGTGATCTATTGGAACTCGCTCTAAACAAGAGGCTCATCACGCTTCCACGTCCATCTCCTGGCCCTTCTGCACGTGCTTCTCCTTCTCCTGTGCGCGGAGCTCATCGACCCTCTGTCGCAGCTCGCGGAGCTTCTTCCCCTGCGCCGCGCGCGTCTCGGCATGCCGTTCCCTCTCCCCCTCGATCTGGCTCTTCTCCCTCTCGATCAACTCCGCAACATCGCGCTCTTGCCGTCTGAGCGTGTCCTCCTGTTCCGGCGTGAGGATCTTGGGGAGGAAGTACAGCGCGCTGATGCCCTTGGCGCTCGCGACTGATGCACTGGGCAGAAGGTCGCCGGGGAAGAGCTGGTCGGGCTGGACAGCGTTCATGGCGTTTCGGGACGGATGCCGGGGTGCGGAAGAGGCGCCGAGACCGGCGCGAGAGAGGGGAGGCGAAGGCGTCGTGGAAAGGTATCCCTTGGCGGAGTCGAGGAGCTGGTGCCGCGCCTCGGCGGCGAGCTGGCGGTCGAGGAATGTATCGGCCGCCAGGGCGCTTTGGACGGCGCGCAGCTCGCGCTCAGCCGCTAGCAGGGCCGAGGACTGGATCGCATCCGTCTGCAGACGCGCTGCTATCCGTGATTGCGTCGCGGCACGGCGCTGGGCCTGGGGATGTCAGCTTGCCGCTTTACTTCTAGGGCAGCTGGCTGCACCACAGCAGCTCGAAGTGCAAATGGCCCGCTGCACTCGCTTTGCTTTTTACTCACCGCCTCGCTCTTCTTCGTCTTGCCCTCGTCGTCCTGGAACTTGCGCAGCGTGCCGAGGATATTCCCAAACATGCGCGCCGAGCGCTTGCCGTCGTCTATCCGCCGGCGCTTCTCCGGCTTCGGCTTCTCCTCCGCTTCTCCCTCCTCCTTTTCCTCCTGCTTCGTCTCGTCCTTCGAGTCGCCTTTCGACTCGTCCTTCATCTCGGCGTCGCCGCCGTCGAGCTCTTTCCGCTTCTTCGTGTCGGATCCGGCGTCGGGTTGCGATGGTGGCGGGGAAGCGGCGGCAGGCTTCATGTCGGCGTCTCCGGCGTTCGTGGGTGCGGGTGTCTCGCCCTCTTCACGTCTCGGGGAGGACATCGTGGTAGGTGAGTGATGGAGGATGTGGTAAGCTTGTAAGAGGGAGGAAGACCGAAATGTTGGGCGTGGTCGGCCTCCACTCTGGTGTCCAGTTCAAAGAGGGGAGATTTTGATTCCGCCGCGCGTTCATGACGCCGTAACCGGAGAAGACACTTTGTATGTGCGACTGTTCCCCCTCTTCAGCGTGCTCGTAACACGCCGGCGCGCACTCGCACCCCTGCTCTCCCATCTGTCGGTTGCTGAGCAATGTAACGATCAAGCTAGGAGGTGAAGACTGCGGAGCAGCCACCGAGGCTGAGTGGACTCGTGAGGAGATGGCGACAATGGTAGACTGGACCACGAAGTATCACCACACTAACCATGCCCACATGTCCACTCATCTCAGCTCACTTCCTCATGAACGTCCCACACTCATGGTTTTTATCAGTGGGAGAGCACCCACATGACGTTGTATCTGCCATCCTGGACGAACCGCCTTGCCCAGCACCGGGCCGGTCTCTGCGCTTGGGCATATCGAATGGGCCATCTGCCCTTTCATCTTGAGCCTGTGAGGCGGGGCGAGCTTGCTGTGGCGGCACAGCGTGCGAGCAAGCGATGACTTGTCGCCATAGCTGGATAGGCGACGTGGGGCGACTTAGGACAGGACGGGGTTTGTTCTGGCCGCGATCGACGAGCTGCCAGTATCTGCGATGGTGTCCGACAGATCAACTGACAGGATAGGAAGCAAGCTGCCACCGAATGCCAGTGCTTCCGGGATCGCCTGCTGGAAACTACAGACGCATGGGTGGAACGAACCGAGATTTTGGTGACGCAGGCCTGTCAAGAGGTACGTCTACTGTTGCGAGATTCCTGCGCTGATTCCAGGCCCAGTCCTGCCAGCCAGATCACGCTCGCCACCTGCTGCCCTCTCCTGCTGAAACGCCATCTACAGTACGACTCGCCCTGATCGTCTCATGTCGTCGGTCGATCAATGGCTACCGTTGGTGGAGAGGTGGAGCGCCAGAACTTCCCCACTCGGCGTTGGGCCGATACGCTACTGAGAACCCGTTTGACCCCGGGCGCTGAAGGCTCGAAAGCCAAATATACGGGGATTGCACGGGGGCCACCCTCACGACCGTGAAAGTCTCGCGGGATGGCGCGGCAGCCTTGCTCTACGTTATTGAAACTCCGCTGCAAGGACAGTTGCGCGGACGATACGTCCTCGGAGGCGCTGCCGCTCTCGGTTAGTCGCTGTCCCGCAGCTGCAGTTTCCGAGGTTGCCCTCCCTCAGAGAAGAGGCGTCACTTACGATTTTGAGTGTTCGTTTCCCATCTCTCCCAGTGGACTATGCACTCTGCCTATCGGCGTATCGCTGTCCTGCGCGCACGTAGCGGAGTTGTAAGCGTCCCATGATCTTGAGACCTTCTCCCACGCGACACAGTGTCCCGATAACCCAAGTCCGTCCGCCACCGCCGCCAGCGGGCTTCTGCGCGGCGCCGCGAGAGTTCTACAGAACGAATCTTGGGATGATAGCTCAGTTGGGAGAGCGCGAGAGTGAAGATACTCAATTCTTGAGGTCGGGCGTTCGATCCGCCCTCGTCCCATTGCTGTTCCTCTTCGGAGACGACGACGGAGCACGACTTTTTTGGAAGCTCACCGGCGAGCGAATAGGGGTGGCGGTGGCGGGGTCAGCAGGTTGAAAATCAACGGACGCCCAATAGGAGTGGATACTTCGTTCGAGCCTCGCAAATGTGCTGCTAGCGAATCTGATAGTTCGTGTTTGTGCATGAGTGTGCGCCGCACCCGCTCTCTGTAGCTCGGCACCACTGACGACCATTCGTGAATGCGCATCGGCATTGCTGTTGTGACAGGTTCGTACGGCGGTTGCGGAGGTTGCCGCCAACCAGGTACGAGAGTACCTTCCTACATGAAGGTGTCAGTCCGCGAATTCGTGCCCTCCGCGTTCGATGCGCCACACACTGGAAGACTCTGCAGTGGGACTTTCGCTGACGATCTCGATGATCTTCAGCCTCGCTGCACGGCCGGGCGGGAATGGGACGAAGCCACAGACGAGAAAAAGGAAGCCTCGTATGGGGCTCGAACCCATGACTGTGTGATCAATCGGCTTTACTGCGTAAGAGTCACACTATCTACCGACTGATATAACGAGGCTTGCGGGGAAAATTCTGGGCCGCCTATGAGGAGACTGCGAGCCAGATCGATCGCAGCCGACTGCAACAGCCTCCTACAGCGCAGAGGCTGCTTGTATCATGAGGGGAGCTTGTAGTATCCAGTCGCGGCCACTGAGAGGAGACATTGCGTCTGTAGCAGGGTAGCAATGTAGGAGCAAAGATCAACAGATCAGTTCGGGCGGGTGTACCGCCCATCTGGCACCTACTCCTTGGCCTCATTACCCTCGGCGCCTTGTCGGCGGCTTCCCTCATGATCGACTGATTGCCCTCCTCGGACCGCCCACTGATCCGTTGTGGACAGGGATCAGCCAAAAAGGTCCTTGAACAAGGGCCCTCTGTATCGAAGGAGGACAGGACTATGCCCCTCGTCATTCTCGTCCTGTAAGCGCATGTGGCGGAACAGCAATATCCACCAAAGTTTAGCTCGCCATAACCGAGGCAATGCCATTACCTACCCATAGCCAGGACTCCGGGCCCAGGAACGTTAATCTCGGTTCGAAGCGCTAAGAAAGCTTACTTCGGCGATTTTTCCTTGTTCTCGCAGATGGCAGCGACGCGCCCCGACTCTCAGTCGTTGATTCTCGCCGGTCGAGTTTCCAAGGCGCAGCCCCCGAACAATCAGAGCAAGATAGTACCGAGGTTGGCTAATGCTATGCACAGGCTCTCGGCGATCTGGCTTGAATAAGTTTCGGGTCAGAGAGAGGGGGGGAGAGACCCAGCTTCGAGTCGCGTCACAAGATCTGCTGGCGCTAACCAAAGGAGCACCGAGAGCCTCCATCGTGCAGGGGAGCGACGTCGGGTTTGGTTTAGTCAAGCGCTGTGGTTGCCGGCATACAGGCAGGCCTAGAGATCTCGGGCGCGTTACTCCGAGACCTCGTCCCTTGGATTGCACCGCCTCTCGGACATGCGCTTCGCCCGACACCGATTTCCGTCATGACCGAAGATCTTGAGCCCGATGCGGTAGTCGCGACCCGACAAAGGCATCGGGAGCCAATTACAAACGCGCTCACGACGCAGACTTTGGTATGCATGAATGGAGGCCGAAGGAATTCTGTTCGGCATCAGCTTCAGAAGATGTTACGTCAAATACCTCGTTACGAGGTTGACCTTCCGTTTATCGCCAGTAGTGCGAACCTTCTTGTCACTCACACTTCCATAAATCCTACTCCACCACCAGTAGTTGTTGAGAGTTGTGCAGTCGAAATAAAAGTCGTCGAAGTGGATTCGCATTTCCCTATAGCATTGAGGCTCGCTCCCGTGGCAATAGCTGCGTATGTGAAACGTCAGGCGTTAGCATGAGTTCAAAGATGTCTCGAACAGGAACTTGAGGCTCCAGCTCGCAAAGTACTTGAATTTACTCCAAGTCATCCTCCGTCGAGTATGGAGCATGCTCAAAGGCGCAAGGAGCTGGCGGATCTATCCAGATCCCGCCAACGCGTTCGCGATTTTGCATGCTGCTTTGCTGAGCCGGAGACGACCCGTTTGGACAGGCATGGAGAGTGACCGACAGAGGACGTCGCATGAAGAATCTCAGTCCACAACAGACAGCTGCACATTTCTGAATGAGCCCGGAACTGGCTTGTGTTTCCGGGTCTCTCGTCGGCAAATCCTCCGCACACTGGAGAATCGGCAGAGCCGCGACGTCTGGCCGAGAGGGCGAGTAACGGCACGCCAACCTCGATTGCTACTCAGATTAAGTGTTGAGACTGCGTACTCCAATTCCCAACTCTCTCCTGGAACCTATCCGTGCGCTTTAAGGCTTGCGGATGCCCACTCCGTGTCCCACCATGTCACGCTGACATCGGTAGCGCACCGCTGTTTCGTTTCTCCAGACTGGTCGCAGCGGCTTGGCCGCGGATAGAAGTTGCGACGTCATAGACCGCTCCCGAGGCCAACGTGGTCTCGTCTGAGAACGGCGCAACGTTGCATATCGAAGAGACGCGGCAACTTGATGTGATTCTGTTGAGAAATCGGGCCTATGGGGGATCTGAGTCCACGTCTACACGCGGCCAGCGGGATGTTTAGCGTTTAATATACGTGCCATCGATGGCCGCGGTGAAACATCGCTCACCCGCCAAGCACGCCAACCAACAGGCGCTTGTCCGAGATCGAAATTGCGTACGCCTGCGGAAGCGAACAAGACAAGTCACCTGCGAGGTAATTCACGGTCGCCCGTAATGGTCGCCCGTAATGGTCGCCCGTAATGGTCACCCTCGGCCAAGGCACATGTGACTCACCCCCTACTTTCGCATGTTCTACGGCAAAGACACCCTTCGAAGGCTCCCAGGAGTACGACTTGAGCCAGTCACAGCCCCGCAGTGGCTCGGTGGCTCCAGGTTAAACATCCGAGAAGGTCGGTCGTTCCTTGGCGGCACACTGAGACAAGCGTCGTAAGCTCCACCGGCCAATGATCAGAGCGATGTGGCAGCACGGTTTTACCGCTCCCGGTGGCAATACGCGCAGATGACGCACTTGCGTTGCTGAACGCTGTGGACGACCAAGAGCGCGGCAGCGTGGGAAACCGTCTCGAATGATGAGCCTCGCGCAACACGATGCGTGAGAAAAAAATTGAGCACTTTCCGGGTCAAAATCCCTACTGCTGCCAACCAGTAGCACCTGTTGAGGTTGCACCAAGAGATGTCGTGACCACAACCGTATACACGCGGACCTATGGGTCCACAATAATGCCCAGCAATTGCATCATTGTCCCTTTTTGTAACCGTGGTGGAGCTCATGGCGTACATGGGCCTCCTTTAGTCGTCGATGCAGGCGGTTGAGCCACCCGTAAGGCCCTGGCTCATGCGTGTCCTCGGGGTCTCTAATACGGTCAGGAAACTCGTGGGGCGTCCACGACTGCAAGGTGAATTACTGCGAAGTTGTTCCCGTGGACGTTCGTGGCGGGCTGGCTGGATATTTTATTATTTCCACTGGGTAAAATGATCCGAGGTACCCACTAAGTGTGAAGCTCGTCGCTTCTTGGTGACTATTGGGGGAGGAGCTGGCTCACTTGTGGCAATATGAGACCGATGGGATATGTTTAGCGGCAGAGAGCCTTCCGCTGTCGAAGCGCGATGGCGAAGGGGCCTCCATCGATGGTGCAGGTCCAACCAGCACACAGTGACTGTCACGTAGCCTCGCTCCCACGATGCATGTCGGGATGCCTATCCTCGAAAGATGGATCGGGGTGGCACATGGTGGTGGTGCGGATGAAGCCATGTCAGAGGGGCACTCATTGGGAATGCCACTTCAAGTGTTCTCGTCGGTAACTGCCTCAAAATCGAGCTGGGCGGAAGATAAGGGGCTCGAACTTAATACCCCATCATGGACAAGTAGAGTTGATTCCCGCGTTGTTCCTGGCAAATTAGCGCACATGTCCCTGCCCTTGCAGGGAGCTTGTTGCCGACAAACGTCACTCGACTCCGAGAGGCGGGGGTCGACGAGCCTTCAAGTCGCTGGGGCCCGCAGAGAAGGGGTCGGCTCATGGAGCAAGCAATGCACCGATCAGTGCCGAGGACAATCTCCCCGCGCGATGTTCTCACCCCCAAAACCGTATCCGTCTGCGCCGTGCACCAACGCTAGGACTAACAGTCTCACTGGGGGTCCGAGGCTTAGGGCGTTCCTTCTGCTCAGACTGCGCCGATCACGCCCCCGTTACTCGTCGCATGTCAGCGCCTATCTCGCTCGGCTCGCCACACGTTACGGTCGCGAGGCACACCGAGTGGGATACTAAAGATACCGGCCTGTAGTCAGTCACCCTCAGTATGTAGTTTTGCCGTAAGCTCCTCGTCGTAATACCATCTGATGGTCCTGCTGACAGTTGGAAGAGCCCTAGACCCCCCCATGCGGGTAACAGACAGGTTTGCTGTTCAGGACAAATTGGTGGCATCAGGTGCAGGGTGGAGTCGAGGCCGCTGAATTGGAGTGATATCTGCCGACTACTTGGGCCATTGGAAGGGCTGGCGGTCGCGATTGCCCATGAGCCGCACGAAGGTGGTGCAACCTGACGAGGCCACTCAAGGCCAGGCGTAAGCTTCAGTTGATGTCTTACCGTGAAACTAATTTTCCTGATAATTGGTCATCATACGCTGTCACCCCTGAAGCGTGGCGACCCTGGCTCTCTCTGATGGGCCCTCCAGCACTTCATCTTCCCCGCTCTTCTCATACCCTTGCGGTGCCTGGAGATCTACCCAATATTGTGGCCATGGCAGGAAAAGCCCATGGGAGCCCAGGGGCTCCCTCCTTGTGCACGAAACAATGGTATTCCAACCTTTAACTGGTTCCCCTCGAAGCCTACAGGCGTGCGGAGTACCGTCAGACCGCCTGGATGCTTAGGCTGAGCCCGGACAGGCGTGGTTGCGGTGTCCGCGCCCGTGCAGGACATAAGTGGCGCAAACCGGACAGCTTGGCCCTCGAGCGAAGCATTCGGCGAGAGAGATACAGACTATCCCCCATGTATCTTAGCGGCTCGCATGGACTGGGCGGTCGCCCTGGATCTGGGGAAGGTGCTCGACAGGAGAGCTCTATTAGCCCACTTCCGTGCAGAGCCAACAGTGGTCTACGGGCTGTGAAACTGTTTCCATTCGTTCCGATGTCAATTTTGAGATCCGAGCTTGTCCATGCACGGCGTGCTCTTTACGTTATGAATGACAGGTCCGGTGATTCGATCCAGATCGTGAGGTGGTTGCTGCTGCACGCGTCCACCTGCCATTGTCCCGAGACGCTGCCCAATGTCCCGAGAGGCTGCGTAGCGATAGCCGGTGTAGACGATGCTCCGATTCGACCAGGATAAGAAGCCAGTCAGTAGCTGGTTGGTCGGCAAATTTGGCCGGCGATACCCGGAAGATTCAGCAGCAAACCAGGTTGCTTGAAGATTGCGGCCAAGCTCGAGTGTTGGTGCAATTCACGATCAGTTCACGAGGTCGGACGTTCTGGGTATCAGCGCAGCCTGATCAAGGACTCCCGGATGACTCCATGCCTAACAACGCACAAGCGCCTGGTACTCACAACCAAAGGGTGACTTTCACGTATTGAGATCTGGGTGACTCCAGACCGGTATGTGGTGATTACGACATCGACACCCGATGGTTTCAAGTGAAGCTGCGCGACGAACTTGGATCGTCAGTCGTCGAGAGAAGGTGTGACTGGAACTTCCACAGCCTATCCTCGTTCCTCGCCCGCACTGTCAAACACGCATACTGACAGCGTCGTACTCGTCACGAACGTCGTACTTTCGAGGCTTGTAGTGACAGAAGACACCGCGTGTACTCGTCCTTCACGGTCCGAGTGGATTTGGCCTGGTAGGAATGACCAGGTGCATGAGAGTCTTAGCTAACACCCTGAAGGTCCGATCTGAAGGAGTACGTCTATAGACGGGCAAACGCACTTCTGATGCCAGGCGAGAGTTTAGACTTTGATGCGCTCGCAGGTGAGGCGGGTAGGAGGGCGTCTGAGTGCCACATTCGCAACACGCAGCCTTAGCGCGCGCGGCCGAGCACCGCGTGGTCCAGGTTTCCAGTGGTGACATTGCCTGAGTTATTCAGTTCAACGAGAGGTTTCGAAGTTAAGCATTCCACGGCAACGATGGACGGAGCCAATCGTAAGAGGACGAGAGGATAATTCGTACGTCGCAGTATCCATCGTGAAAGTGAGGCAACATGCCAAAATGCTGGCCCTACAACAATGAGAGGAAATCATGATTAACGTTGATCCGTTGAGGATCAGGGGGTAATAACGTGGCTGCTTGGGTAATGAATGCGTATGAATCAAATGCTGAGAGCGTCAACATTGGCGGTCGTGTATGCGTGGTAATGTCTGGGCGTGAGCTCCACTGACGTGAGAGAGCGGAAGATGAGTTCATAGACAACTACGCCTCGGCGAATGAGAGCGAGTTTCCTGCGACAAACGAGGCTAGAGTTGATTAGCCATCAGCGAGTGAACCTATGGGGGTGGGGAGGGATTGGGGGAGGCTTGCTGGCGTTCGTTCTGAATATCAGCCATCGCATTCTGAATGTCGCATCGGCGTACTTTTCGGGTGTTGAGCTTGTATCCCTGCAGCGCGAAGTGCTCTGCAAGCTCGGTAGGTTTTGGGAGGCCAGGGAAGCTGAATGTCAGTATCAAACATGGATAGTTGAGCGGGACATACTTGCGAGGAGAGTACACTCTGAAATCGTCGGATTGGGTATCCACGAGATGGGGAATCGGCCCTAGTTCTGGGTCGATTGCGCTCATGTCGTAGCACCGAAACTTGAGAGAATAACTGTCCCGTCAGCTTGCTGATCTCCGAGGCAAGAATTTATTACCTTCCCTCATGCCGAATGGAGAGGTCCTGTCATCGTCAGTCATGATCCGCTTCGCCCGCTAACTCACAGTGAAAAGAAACCAGAGACCAGCCTCTCCATCCATGGCAGCTACTCTGATACCCGCCACATGCAGACTGCCATAGAGATTGCGTCCCACAATGACACGTTTGTCGTCGCCGCGAGAGCGAACGCGAGACCCCCCTCTTGCTGATCGACTGCGATCAGACCCCTTAGACGATGATCGGGACGTCTGGGCTTGAGGGGGCGTTTTTGGCGCATTGTCTCGATTTCGGGCAGATGTGCCTTGACCAGGGGTTTCAGGATGTCTTGAGGTTGAAGCGCGCGGTAGATTCGCGGGCGAGGCTGCCCGCTGGCTGCCAGCACGCGCCCCAATCCTCTCTTCGTCACCCTCGATGTTCGACGAGGAGGTTGGCGACATAACTGTGGGTTCTGCTGCCCTTGTGGTCGGAGAGCTGCTTGGATCTCTAGCAGCTTTGGCTATCGTGCGAGGCGCTACCCGGGGAGGGTCTCCTCTGGGGTCGCAGAGTTCGGCCGCACACACAAGATTGCCAACCTCGATATCACTGTCTTGTTAGGGCCAATCAGGATGCGCACACTCACGTTGGGTCAACAAGCCTGCCGGTGCCCGTACCTTCCAAACCGTAGTCCAGCATCCAAAGCCGCACTATCGGGCTGGGGGCCAGCGGGCGGCGGTCTTTCTCAGTTTTCCGTCTTCCATGCACTGGTTGCTGAGCGACCTGCAACCAGAAACTTCATGCGTTAGAACCAGGTAGTGCCACGTTACTCACCTCATGAATCGCCCAGCGAAAATGCCGGACTTGATCTTCTTGATCGGGGTCCAGACGCCTTCCGGGCGGGGGTCGTACAGTCGAGCCGGTGCGGGTGGTCTGTGCTCCGTGCCACTATCATCTGCTCTCAGTGACGCGGACATGGCGCGGCATAAAGGTGACCTGCGCACCTGCGCCGCGCAGATCTAGTATGTTAGATCTGCGGGTGATGGTCTATCTCCTGTTGGAGATGTGATAAGAAGACCCGGAGTGGAGGAGTAGGGAAGGTAAGACACCCTAGGGTGTTTGATCGTCCGGGCGGTGGCTGTCGTGGCTTGTCCGAAGCAAGGCTGGACCTTCCGACGCGTGCAGCAACGAATCGAACTAGACTGCTTCCGAACGGTGGCTGAGAGGGTATAACAGACGAGCTGGGAGAGACCAGGTATGGTGTCACGGTGGTAGTATCGAATCGAGGGAAGGCGGTCGATAATCGTGTTTGTGCGCAGGGCCAGCCTGTCGCAGTGATGAAGGAGCACTGGCGTGTAGAGTGCGGCTGCAAGTGATGATGGGAAAGGAGGGGTAACAAGACAGCAAAGGAAAGGGGTATGTCGAAAAGCAAAGAAGACTGCTTAAGTCAGCGCGAAGGAAGGACAGAAGAAAGCAAGACGGATCGAAGACCGAGAAAGACGGCAAGGTGAAAGTCAACAGATGGTCGGCGAAATCGAGACTGCGAGGTCCAGCAGCGAGGGGCACAGACGCAGACCGCAGCTACAGACCACTACCCTAAGGGGCCAAAGGTCTCCGCACAGAGAATAGAATGCCAGGGCTGCTGCCACTTGGCTTACGTGTGGCCCCTCATCCGACCGCGAACCCTACTCCAACCGTTTGCCTGGCACAGACACCTCTGCAACTCTAACTCGCCTTTCCACCGGCTCGTTCACTACAGTACGCAAACGTTAACCCGTTGCTAGGTGGACAGATGGCGAGAGGTGCAGTCTCGGTACTACAGAGAACAGCCGGGCACGGCAGGTGTCGGAGGGTTTCAACCGACCGTCATAGGCGCAGTGACTACGCCCCAGCACTACGCCCCAGCAGCTTCGCCGAGAATTGCGAGAGCTCCCCTCAGGTCGTTACTGAAGTCGTTCCGAACTGGCGCGATGCAAACAGGTATTGATGTGACTGCTCTGCCCGAAAACGCTGCCCAGGGTCACTAATTGTTTCGGACAGCCCAGCCCTAGAGCGCGGTCTCCTGTGCCTTTGCTCCTGGGAGGTCGCACGAGATGTACAGACCAGTGGTCCTCAGCAGATCAAACGGCTTGAGGGGGACAGAGATGCCCGTGGACCACAGGGGGTGCTTACAAGGGCTAATGGCGTTGTCGCGGTGGGAGGTGGTTGAAACGAAGCGAAGTATGCGAATACTCGACCTACCAGGTTAAGGCTAATCTCCGACGAAATACCGATTACAAAATAGTCTTGACGGTCGCGGATAGGAACGAAGGGACGATATGCAGCTGTGAGCTGAAGGCGATTGGAAGAGAGGGGGGAAGGGGGATGAAAGGAGCCGAGCGATGAATATGTGCGTGAATTGTATATTCGCGGACCTGTCGGGAAAACCGACGTTGACGTCGTTGTTCGGTCGTATACAGAGTCGGTCGAAGTTAAATACAATCAATGGTGAAGAGGTGCTAGCAGATGAAGAGGAAGAGTGTAATATCAGAAGATCAAAACAAGATCATCGGCTGTTCAAGCTGATCATCGGCAAGTCGGTGCCGTCAGTGTCCCTCCCCGGTCTTAGCCTCGTGTACACCGAATGTGTCATTTCCTGATCATCTTCGTGTTAAACTTTGGGACGAAGATCCACGGTTACTCTGAAGCACTGGACACTCGCTGCTGACACCCTTCACGCGCTGCAAGCATCATCAAGAGGTGGGTCAGGTCGCATATTACCGCGAGCTAAGTGTCCGGTCTGAGGGATCTTCGAGAGGGCACGACGAGCGCGGGTTTGGGCGGAGCATCATGATAGGGGGGCTCAGGGAACTACTGACCCCTGGGACATTATCCTGAGTGGGGGGGTACCTGGTAGCACAAGATTTGGAGCCAATTGAACCAGGACAGGCCGATTGTCGCCCTGATATTCCAACGTAAATAGGGCTAAAAAGGGGTGGCCAAAGGGCTCAGAAGAGGGGCTGGCAAACCCTCTCGGAAGCCCGCTGCCCGTGGAGCCAGATAGTCACCCTTCATCTCAACATGTGGAACAGGGAATGACGATGTGTCTCTGCGTCCTTCATATGTCTGTCGGATCGGGCCCAAGACCAAAGGCTTCGGGTGAGTGACGAGGAACTGATACGGGCCGACGACCCGACACACCCTCTGGCCCCATCCCAGTGCGCGCACTGCCGTCAAAAGCACTCGGCCAGCACTCTTTCCACCGTCATGTGCTTTTAGACGGAGCACATTGGGAATTTGGAATACTGGAGGCCATCCAGTTGGTAATGAGCAAAGTGGCCGCGCGTAGGATGCGGGACGGGAGCCCTGTTAGTCTTATTGCTCACAGTCAGGTCTCAGGTATATCAGGAACCGCTCAATGCAACGTGCGGCGAACGCTGACAGGACTACGGCGGAGACTTTGTGCTTTGCGGTCGCTCGTGTCGTATACCCTCGACGTCCGAGACGCGACCAGAGGAGCCACTAGACGATGCACATGCTTTGTCCCGGCCGTCACGAGCGTGCCCAGTTGCTTGCCCATGATCCCCATGTTTGGTAATGCTCTGGCAATGCCAAGCGGAGTATGTACCGTTATAAGTGCACTTCGCGGTGTGGAGGCATCCCGTAGTCTATTCGCCTGTTCACCCAGAACCTCATGCTCTCCTTCCTAGTACACTTCGTCTTTCAAGGAGGATCAGTGGACAGGAACATTGATTGTACTGAGAGGCTCAGATGCACACAAGTTTCACGGGCTTTCCCACGATTCCGAGTCGTAGTTGCGCGTCCCCTGGGACCCACAGTCGAACGCTCCGACCGAATGATGAGACAAGCCTATGTCAGTGATGCATCAGCTCCGGATCAGTCGGATCAAGGGGAACGGCGGGCAATGCATGTTCTCGACTACAGAGATAGGCGCCACACAACGCGCAGGAATCCAGGGCAAAGCGAGCGGATTACGCGAAAGTGTCCTGTGCGCCTCCTACCTTCGATCCGCTAAATCCTTGTTTGATATCCTATGAGAAAGTGCGCCCCAGAGTGGAAATTGGCTCGCGTTGCGGAGTCCTGGTCGTGGGCTTCTGCTGTCTGCGCCTTCTTCGGCACTGGGCATCGGCAAAGGCCAATTACCCTTGTTGGTGACTGACCTAGTACCCTCGGAATCTCATTGGATGCGAAGATAGTGCGGAAGGTATCAGCGACTCACAGGAACGATACGGTGTTTACCATAAGTGACGCGAGATTGCGTTGGGGGCTCGGGCGAGCAATACACGAGGCGAAATGGCAGGTGTTTATGCCGTCCCTTGCATGTCTAAGCAACTGTGACGGACAGTCTCAGACCCAGTAATCCTCTCGTGCGTGTACACACGCGCGCGCTCCCCGGATTCGGGCTACGCATGACTGCAGAGCGCGATCGTGTGAGGTGGATGATAGAAGCACCCACGCAGCGGGGCCAGGTTCGCGCCTATTCTCCCTGTACTTCGGGCGTTGGCAAGACAATGATCACAGACCGCCTGGCATACAGACCCAAAATGCAAGCACCTCCTGCCGAAATACTGCCGTTCTCGCTGCACCGCAGCTACCAGGCGCAAGTTGGTCGTTGAGTCAAAACCCCTGGTGGGCGGGCGGTGTGTAATCACGGAGGAAGTCCGACAGTAGAGAGTCGAGTGATGGCCGAAGCAACGGTTGGGGTTGAGGCGCCTCGCGCTCGGCCGGCTGCCGGTCAACGGCGTACACACCACAGCAAAGCAGAATCAGCCGTGCCAACAGTTGGTCATCCTCATCTGATTTCTAGCCGTCTGTCCCAAGCGGCGCTCGGTGACAGATGGCTATCTAATAATACAGCACAAAGCTGTCTATGGATATCCCTGCCGCCGGCAATATCCAGGGCCAGGGCTTACCACACCCTGCTACTGTAACCCTTCCTTAACGACCCTTCAAGGCTGCTGCTGGCACGATCCTGACAAGGACGAAAACCCAGGTTGTCTGCGTGCAAGGAGTTGACAAGTCCAACATAGGAGACAGGAGGGCGTAGGTAACTGAGGAGAGAAGCGTTGAGACGCGCAACAGTCGGTTTTCATAGCTACCGAGACAGATCATTAAGCCTCAAGTGCCTTCCTCAAATCAAAGTTTTCGTACCTTCATATCCGAGTCGTGCTACGTCACTAAATCGTGCTTGGCTGCAGTGGTTGCGGAGCTGGTAGCTGGCATGATGCCGAACATGCAGCGCTGGGCGGAGGGAGGCGAGGTTGGATCCCATTCCTCGCCTCCTGTTATGTTACAACCACTGTCCGTCGTCCCCTCTGGCGTAGGCTCCACCGATCGCCCGTGCGTATGTAATGGGATGTTCGTCACCCCCTCGGCCGGCAGATTGACCTTTTTGCTGCTTTTAGGACCGGCATTAGCCCCGTGTTGGTCTGTTCCGTTCTCCCTTGAGACACAACCGCAGGGCAAGAGGCGAACCCGTTTCAGAGCTTTGCTTGATACCATAGCAATCGCGGGCGGCTATGACGCTGGCCCGTTACCAAACTCGATCTGTCTGGAAGACATGACCCAAGGTGAGCTAAGTTTATCACGGGCATCAGCTGAAGACCGTGCACATGGTTATTTCATCATTAAAGCCAAGCCCAAGGTTGTTCCCCACAGGGTGAGAGGTATTCGAACGACGTAATGTCCAAGCCCCAAACCTGATCTACGTTGCCAAAACGGTGGCTTTCGAGCTTCCGATGGCGGAGGATTAAGGTGGCAGCCTTACGGAATGTCTCAAAGTCTCCACCCATACCGTCAAAACGCGAACAGTCCCTTAAAGTGTATTTCTTGACACCTGGCTTGCCCTCCATGCATCAAACATCTGTTGGAAATTGTACAAGCATCTCAGACGGTACCTTTCGTCTCTAAAGAATCATCCGCATCACCACACATTGTAGACATGAACGGTGGACATCCTCCTAAAGTGCAAAGCCAAGGTATCTCATGTCCAGGTGGCACTTGATGGTCGTCAGGCGTCGACGGCGTAAGTGGTTGTGAATCAAGACAGGGGTATCGTTCCTCTACCAAATGTAGCAGCGGAGGAACACCCGCACCTCATCGTCATATGACCCCGCACACCAGACAGATGCTCAGGTCCACTTCAGCTTGCGAATTAGAGTTCCGAAAAGAGCGCTAATTCAGCTCAGAAGGGTTTGGCCTGAACGGATCCGCGGTCCGACCTCTTACACCAGATGCTTTCACGCACGGTCGCGGCCGCTGAACATACGTTCCAGTTGCGGCATTCAAATTTGGAACTGCGATTGACTCCCCCACTCCCTCAGTGTTGGGTGACACCGGACGTCTCTACTCATGCATAATATCCATTCCGCGCACCAGGAGCGGGTTGAATGCCCCATTAGTTCCATCCCGAAGCGATTTGTTCGATCACGTTTCGGTCCGGCGCAACTAGGCCGCGGGCGTGTACGACGAGCAGCCGGTGACGAAGCGGCAGAGGATGGTCGGTTGGAGCGCACGGAGCCGTCGAGCGAGTCCCGCCCGGAATATAATGCGCCGTGATCCCTCTGGAGGTTTGGTAACAACTCCTGAGTGGAGTTCAGGCTCGTCACCACTACAGAGCACGTTTAGGCAGAAGCCTTTCAATCGCAGCCAGGTGACTGCCTCCCAGCTTGCAGCTTCTACTGCGTGTTCAGCCCGCCCCGTAACCCGTGGGTGCGATCGGTCAGCTGTATCAGCTGGGTCAGGTCGCCTCCCTGCGTCGCTGGGCAGGTCTTGAATTCGTTAGGGTTGCCGGCAATTCAATTCTTGATGCATTTCAGGTCCCTGTGCCCTCTCTCCCTCTCATGACACCCACGACACCCCGAACCGCAACCCCTACCCCACGTCTCGCGACGACGACGCCTTCACGACATCGGCAAGTCTCCTGGGTCTTCTCTCCCCTTACTCGCCGTAGGGGTGCAACTTCGAAACCATCCGCAGCTTGCCGTCCCGACAGGCCAAAAAGACTGATGTCTCTCAAGATCGATCAGCACGACACGTAAGATTATCGACGTACGCAACAAGACAAATGCCCATGCGTCCAATTGCGGACCAAGGGAAATCTGTCGTTCACCTGGAGGGGATTGCCAACGACTCTCGAGCATCAGACCGTCAGAGGCGACCCTCCGCCCGATGAGTTCGCCCGGCATGAAACGGGGTGCAAAGCAGCATGTGCTTAGTCCTTCGAGAGCTCGCGTGCCTCCGGTGGGTGTGTATTATCGTCTCACTGGCACCGCGAATGTCACGTCACCAAAGTACTCGCGGGTAACTGTATGGCGATATGGAGACATCTGCAATCCTCTCCGCGATGCTGAGTCATTTAGCAGCGGGCGTCGTTCGTGGTTCCAGGTTGGTTTAACTCAGACGCATTCTGTCCCGCGCGGGCGGCTGTATATCATCGGTATAGTAGGTGCCGAGTGCAACGAATTACATGCGCTATAATTAAGTTCTAACTACCAGCCAAGACTACTATCGCGGGCGAGTGTAACAGCGGTCAGTGGGCGATGGCCACGCCGGCTGATGACTGTGTCCGCAGCGTCGGCATGTAGCGCAAACAGCAGGAAGCCGAGAACGGCCGCGACGAGATGGGGTCCGCTAACATTGGCGGTATTGTTGGACCCGAGATCGACGGCCATGTGCGATGCGCAATGCCAAGGCCGGTCCGCAGCCCCCGAACTGTCCGGACCTCCGAGGCTGCTGCCACATGGCAGAAACCCACTGTCCTCGGTCATCTCTCCGGCTTCCATTGCTGACTCTCACAACGATACCTCAGCCATTTCGACGGTCATCATGACACTCGATACAAACATAGAGGCTTATCCGCCTCCAAGACCTCACAGGTTCAGACGCTTCCTCCTAAGTGTCTAACGGCGTCCTGGTCCCCTGCAAAGCACGGGAGTCGGTGGGATGCGGCCATATGATTACTCACTAGCAGGCCCAAGCTGTGCACTAGGGACGCCGGCACGAATCGGCCCCCTCAAGAGCGAGACCCACGCCTGGTAGTCTGAACTTATGGCTGGCTGTTACTTCGTGAGATGGGCCATTGCATACGCTGCACGGAAGAATTCGAATCGTGACGCGACAGCGACCGATCTGAAGATTACCACTGGCATTTGAGAAGTCGACAGTTACCTCCCGTCATCCAGCAACACCTATTCGCACTCGACCAGCTGACAGCATCCCCTCGTTCCGTAACATGGTGTCTGACCTCCCCCAGGGTCACACTGGAATCACAGGGAAACGACGACGAGGAACGCCACGGCTCACTGAATATAGCGCCCCGTTAGTAGTTCTCGTCCGCGCGTCCGCGGCTGCTGTCCCTCAGCAACACTGCTTCCGGCTCTCGTGACGAAGCCAGGGTGGAAGAACCTATCGGCGGGCCTGATGGCTTCTCACGCTTTGGAAGCGGTCCGCGGGCATGGGAAGCAGTCGACCGCGGCGCGCTCATGCCCAATCCCTGCCCGAGTAGCCTATACACGATCCGATCACAGCAGGTCAGCCTGCAGGTGATAGTCATCATGTGGTGTTGCCGGACCGCAAAAGGTGTGGAGCGGATATCGAAGAGTATCGGCTGTTCGCAGGGAGGCGGCAGAATAGCCTTGGAATCCGCGACACCCGTGGATGTTCAGGACGATACCCTTTGTGCGGCGCTCGGCGCCCCCTCCCCTCTTCCCCACCGCACGGAGACCTCCCCTGGTACCCTCGCAAGGGTGACTATGGGTTGCCTTCCGCATTGTGCGACTCTGCTTGTCCGTGCATGCGCCGTCGCTTACGTTCGATAACAAGGTTCGCGTCTTAATGGAACGCCCGCGGACGCCGAGAGGCGTGTGGCGCCGCTGATCCGCAGAGTTGCTCCGCCGGCAGACATTCAGGAAAGAATGCCTCGATACGCGACACTCGCGTCGAAGTTTTTCCGGATCACGGACGTGCACCCTGCAATGGCCAGATGATTTTCCGGGACCCACGGTAGGCGCGGTATTCATGAAACGACTTTCCGAAGCAGTGGGAGGAGTCTGGAGCATGCGAAGAAGACGGGGCTTTCTGGGGCGTGTGGGAGGGTTTCTGCCATCCATCTGGTGGTCGAACACGTCGCCTGTAGCAGCAATGGGTACCGGCTATACGGAGAGCGCGGACCTGTGATCGGTGCGTTCCTCATGAACACGGAGGGCCCTGCGTACTGGCCTCGTAACGACCTCGAGGATGGTTGACGTGAGGTAACCGCGCTGAAAGAACTTCAAATAAGCACGGCTGTGGTTAGCACGCTCGGCTCGCGAGACGACCGATGTTTGCCGCGGCGACAGACAGGTTTCAAAAAGCCGTGCGGCGACGACATCAGCAGAGACGCAGTGGCAAACGCGATGAGTGCTGCGCTGTTCCTCTACGTTGTCGGGGCCCGTCCAGAAGTCCGATCGCCAAGTCCGATGGCCGACGGGCATTGTGCACATGACGTTGTAGCCGGTACCGATGTGGGATCCATGTCGCCCCTGGCACTCCTCCGCGCTCCGTTCCTTGCCTCATCGTTGAGACACAGGGATGTTGCGGGCATTGAAGGCAGCCTTGAACCTGTGAGAGTTATCAGCCGCAGCTTAGCCCCACGAGATTACATTGCAGCAGCGCCGCTCTGCGGCAATCGGGCTTCGGACGAGTACGAGTTTGTGAACATGCGAGAGTCGCACGATGTCTTGGGTCGACGTACGTACGATCGCTGTCCTGGAGGTGTATGCGTCAGCGGCGTCAGTGCATCAATGCTGGTATCTACGATGTCCATAGCGCTAACTAGCGTTTTCGTGATATCCTATGCTATCTCTATCATCAAGTCGAAGCAGGCTGGATCCCCATATGGTATTATATTGCCAATAGGAAGGGATAGGGATATATATCACTAGCTATGGGTTGAGTCAGTCCTCCACTGCACGAGCCCCGGGCTTGACCTGTGGTCTTTCATCAACATCTCCTGAGGCAAGCCACGTGCTTCCAGCCATCCTTCCAACACCCTTTGCACCCAGCAATTCCTCACCCCTCCTTAGTTTGCAGCATGTCCTTTCAAGTTATGCCGCCCATCGGACTTGTCAGTGCATAAGAAGTGCATACAGGACGCATTTGGGGCTTTTTTAAGGCAAACTGATAGCTATTGATATATATTGGTAGAGTGATAGCCTACTAGCTCCAGCCACAGTCAAGTAAACCACCCCTATCCTATGATATCCCTATCGGTGCTACCATAAATCTAGCGCTAGCTAGCCCTATCGCTCTATCTTATGGACATCGTAGCTGGTATCGAGCCGAGTACTCCTGGTATCCTGCATGCTTCGGTTTCTTCTGTTCGGTGATCGGCTATCTCCACCTCTCGCTCTTTTTTTCCAGCGGCCGGCCGAGCAGGCCAGGTACTGCACACACTCAGACAATGCAAAAATAGAATCATCTCCGTGACGGGACGGCAATTCCAGACCTTGCAAGGCAGCATTGACCTCACTAGCCGCCAACTGTTGGTCAGGTCGACCTCGGAGCGTGTACCGGCGTCCACTCGGAGTATTTAGCGACGCACTGGCCCCCTGTTGCACGGCCGACAGGCCCGGCTCGAACAGGGAGAAGGATTCATTGAGGATCCCATAAACGTGCACGGAGCGCACGAGTTGATTAAACTTGCCCGCGGCGTGGCTTGGCTCGTTGGGGAGCTGGCCTTCGGCATTGGAAGCTCCGTCTTATGGCCCCTCGTGGCCCCCGCCTCGGCCCTCGCCGTCCCTTACGGCCCTGTCGTCAGTCGACCCTGTGGCCCTCAGACGAGTCCGGACTTGCGGACTTCCGTGTGTCTCACATCACTCGCGCGCATGGGTCCTGGTCGTGCGGGATAACGAGACAATTAGGCGAGCGCCGTTTCCGCACGAGATCGGGATTCCCGTAGTATCGTCCTCACACGACCGTTGCGACCAATTCGCAACTCCCGTCGTTCGACTTTACGAGACAACCCTGCTTTCCTGTAAAGACAGAGACGGCTAGGGATACAGTCTAAGCCGCGCTTTCTCCACGATAGATGAGTCAGCTTTCTAGGTCGCAAGACCTGGCCAAGACGTTGTCTTCGAAAGACTGGGGATTTCTGCGAGGCGCTGCCGCCGGCAGCGCTCTCAACGAGTCCGTCCTCACATCTATGGTGAAATGGTATCATGCATCGTTGCCACTTGGATTCGATGCGGTGGGGGTTCAATTCCCCCTGGATGTACTCTTTTGGCCTCCCATGCATCGAAGAAAGATGGTTTGACGATGCTGAGAGCGACGAGGACGAATGGATGATGTTTTTGGTGGTGGTGGCATCTGGTGGAGGTGGTGGACTGTGATCAGTGGAGGGGCTGCAGTGGGTCACGGCCAGATTCGCAGACGTGGAACAGTGGAGGCAGGAGCTAGACGTCCGGTATGATCATAACAGTTCATATGCGGGTGTGTATCATACAAGTTTTAAGTCTACATGCGCTTCGCTCGCTGGCAAGCTTGCTCAACGTCTCTACCGTTGAAGTCAAAGCTCAAGCCACTGTCACTGTAGCTCTTGCTGAGGTACTCGTTCGCCCTACTGATCTCACCCACCAGAGTCGACGTGATTTCCCGCCAGACATAGTTGATGAGGTCCTGGGTAGCCTTGTCGTTCTGGTGGTCGCGGTGGTGGTTCGCTCCCGGCACACCAGGTGCTGAGTCGTCGTCGCTGAAGTGCTTGTCGACTCGGCGAGCCATGGCCTCGACCGCCTTACGCATGTCCTTCGCAGTCTGCTCCTTGATAACCTTCTTCAGCGCAGAACGGTTGTAGTTCGAGTGAACGGAGATTTCGTTCGCAGGTGTCGTACGGGACAGACGCTCGACGCCGTCAAAGAAGTCCATGAGTCGGGCGAAGCCGCGGCGCAGCATCATCTTGATGTACGCCTTCATGTTCTCATCGTACAGACCTCGGGCGCGCTGCACGAACACAGCCAGAGCCGGGATCTTCAGCTTCTGCGTCTCATCGACAAACACATTGAGGTTTTCTGTATGTCAGTTCCCGGTAGTCCTGCTTCAACTCACCGATCATCACGACGTGGAAGTAAAGCTGGTCTTTGCCCTCGCCAGACGAGATTTCCGAGCCAACAAGCTTGGAGACGTACTGGAGACTGCCAAGGACGCTGGCAACGACCTGCTCGTACGCGTCATTCACACGCTTGCGGATATCCAGTCCCTCAGCGGTGCCTAGCTGGCTTTCAATGCGCTCCACGAAGACGGGGAAATGTCTGACAAAGTAGAAGACGCCTCTTCGCTTCTTGATCGTGTTCTTCGCGCCGTCGATAGTCCGGATCTGCTCCTTGATGAAGCTGTCGAAGATCTGACGCTGCCGACCAAGCTGCTTCTCGAACAGCTGGACGAGGAAGAGGTTACCGCCCTCCTGCTCGGCGCCCTGGAGCAGCGTTTCCGTCTCTGCGATGACACCGACGATGGCCACGGTGTTCTTCTGAGAGCCTAACGTTCCGCCGCTTAAGCCGATTGCAGCCTCGATCCAGTTCTTCCACTCGCCGTCAACGAAACCGAACATCAGGTCCATGACCGTGCGTGCGATCTGCGCCAGGGCAGGATTCTTGCCCAGCTTGGCGGCACTGTGACGACCAGCCTGGCGACGGAAGTAGGTGTCGAGGTCCATGTAGTCGGCGAAGGTCGTTTCGTTGTCCGCAAGATGGAGGAAGGCGTTGATGAAACTGTCCTCGGTGACGATCTGACTGACGATTTCACCCATACCACGGCTGTAAAGCTCAGCCACCTTGCGGGTCGAGCCATCCGCTTTGCGATCCCGTAAAGCGGCATGATCGGCACCGGGGGCTTTCTGTCGGAGAGTCTTGGAACGCGCAACGCCCTCTCTGAGCGCACCACCGATACCGGCAGGCTGCTGGGCGCCTTGCGAAGCCTTAGCGAAAGCTGGGGGTTAGCTAGGGCGAAGTCTCTTATCAGCTATGACTCACAAACGTCGACAACGCCCTCTATAGACTTGCTCAGGTTCTGAACGAGCATGACTAACAGCTTCTTCATCTCGTCCTCGTGCAGCTTGCTCATGGCAGTGATGTAGTTCTGCCGTTAGCTAGAGTCCTTCCTGGCTCACCTACCAAGCAAAGCTTCTTGTACCTCTCATCGTCCATGTCCTTGACCCAGAGCACGAGACCCTCGTACAGCATCAAACTCTCGCAGAGCTCATTGTGAGGCTCAAGCTTGAGCTGCGAAGTTTTCTTGTACTTCGCTAAGGTCTCGCTCGACTTGTGTTTGAAGGTGATATCGAGGTACTCGAGCACGCGCGTGGCGAACTGAACAGCAATCTTCTCGTACTCTTGGATGTGAGCACCCGTGGCCTCATTGTCGCGCGCAGCCTGGAGAGCCTTATACAGCGCCGTTGCCGCTTGCTCGAGCTCCTGCACGCCTCTCTGGGTTGACGGACTCGCTTGAGAGAGCGCCTGCAGGTCCTCCTTCGGAACATCGGTGATGGCCAAAAGCTGCTGAACCTCCTTCAAGAGGGCGTGCTGGTTCGAGATCTGCACCTGGAGACCACGGTTCTGACCCTCAATGTAGTCGATGTCGTCCTGGACGGCGTTGAGCTGCATCCGGTAACCCGTGAGATGGAGGTCGATGTCCTCGAGCTCGGCCAATGTGTCGTCAATGTGCTGCAGGACTTGCTCGACTCGGTCGTCGGACTCGAGGAAGGCGTGGATGTTGGCCGACTCCAGCGCAGCGAGCTCGTCCAGAAGTCGCTGTTCGATCGCGTCAGGTCCCTTGCGGCCGGACTCTCCCGCCGTGGCTGACGTTGAAGCCGTCCAGTCAAAGCCCTCGATCATCTCCTCGACGTTGGCCATGATCGCATCACCAGACTCGTCATCTTCGCCCTCAATGACGACGTCCGCCCCGCTCAGGCCACTGCGCGATGTGAGGAGAACGTCACGGGAGTACGCTGTCGTGAAGCTGGGAGGAGCAGGGTGGAAAGACACACGGCGATTCATCTGTTCCGGCGGCTCCTGCTCGTCGTCGTACATCGGTGACGGTGCCCTGCGCTCGCGCAATGTCGGCGGTGCGAGTGCGTCTGGCACAGAGGATGTCGCCTGCGACGAACCAGACGGCGACTTGGCCATTGCTGGCGTCGAGGGAGTGCGCTCATGCTGCGCTGGCGACTCTGTCACGGTCGGCAGAGCAGGCACGGCAGGAGCAGATGACGGTGGCGGAGGGATCATCGGCTGATCGTCATGCGAGAACGATCCGTTCTGCGGGGTCGCAAGTGACTCCTCCTCCATGCCGCCGTAAGGGTCATCGATGTCTTCTTGGGCGGGAGCCAGAGGTGAGGTGGCACTGCCTGCCGAGGGTCTTCGTCCACTAGACGCCCCCAAGGCTGCCATGGCACCAGGATTGATGCCGTTACCGCTGTACCCGACGACTGACGATGGTGGCGTATCATTCGAGTTCTGTCGCTGGGTAGGTGGTCGACTAAGTCCCATCGCATCGTACGCCGCAGAAGTTCCGTTTCCCTGCTTGAACGCGCTCTGGTCGAACACCTCGCCGATTCCAACCCCGCTGGGCTGGTGGTGATGATGACTGTCCATGCTCCGCGAATCGTCCATAGTCTGCGCACTCGGCCGTCTTCCTCGCTCATCCAACGTCTGTACACTCGGTCGTCGTCCATGGTCATCCAACGTCTGAGCACTTGGCCGTCGTCCATGGTCGTCCGTCCTCCGTCCCCTATCGTCCAGCGTCTGAACACTGGGTCGTCGGCCCCCAGCAGTAGCTGACGACGACGAGGAAGCCTGACTGCTCATCGCCGGCGCCCCTCGAAGGCGAGTAGAGGGAGCAGGCGGCGGTCCCTCCGGAGCAGGCGAGTGACCATGAGCCGAGGAAGCACCCTGGTAGGACTGTGAAGCCGGAACGCTGAAGTTGACGAGCTCGGGCAGATGTCCGGTGAAGTCCTGGAACGACGTGACGAGGCTGCCGAGGAACTGCTGTAGCGCGTCTGGCCGCTCAGTCCGCCAGCGGTATGTACGAACTGTCATTGCGAGAGCGAACTCGATCGGCTAGACATTAGCATCATTTCCAAAACTCGACGTTGACATCGTCCACCTCAGACGACCGAGGAAGACTCACTCCAATCTGCTCCAGCATGCGCATGTCGACCAGCTGCCACGTCTTTCCCTTCGAGAACGTCCCATTGCTGTTCTTCTTTCCCTTGTGCAGAAGCGGTCGCCCGTGTTTGTTGACTGCTTGTCAGCTGTGTGATACATTCAGCAATCAGCTAGACGTACGAGCCAACATGAGGTAGCGCGTCTTGCCGTGACCGCCATCTTCCTCGAACACCTTAATGTATGACAGGAGATTCTCCTCCAAATTTCCGTCCTCGTCGCGTCTCGAGAACAGCGAGCGCGTCATCGCTTGTTGTTCATCTCGGCTGGACATGGTCGGTCGTCGGCTGTCGGCGTTGCAGAGTGTGAGGTTCAACGAGATTACTACCAGCCGACGTGACGCTATGACGCGCAGCCAACCGAACGTGAATCGGGGGCAAAGTCACGTGGAGGTTGTTTTGATGATGGGTCGACTCCTAGGCTCGTGATGCAACAACATGCACGCAGGGAGCGCACATGCATGGAAGTTGACAAATAATGTATTTATGCATGGGGTACAAACTACATAACTATGCTCCGTTCTCCTGCGCCTCGAGAGCAATTTGGGCTTCAAGGACGACTTTGTCTTCCTCCAATCCCTCGATGGATTCCGTGAGTCTCCGCCTCTCGTCAATGAGCTCTCCATACTTGTCCTGGAGGTCACGCTCTCTCCGCTCAAGCTTGTCCACCTCCATCCGCTTCTGCTCGATGCGAGACGGAATGGCGGCCATCTCCATGGTTCGCAGCATCTCGAACGTCTCGAGGTCGCGCTGCGTCTGCTGGATCTCCTCCATCGTGGACAGAATCGACGCCCGGGTCTTGGCGTTGATGGCGTTGTATCCGCCCAGCTGCTTCGAAAGCTTCTTCTCGGCCTTTGTCGCCTTGGTGGCAGAGGCGATCATGCGGTCCTTTGACGATCCAATCATGGCAGAGTACGCCTGCCGGCGCTGCTCGGGCGACAGGTCCGCGGGATCAACCCATCCCATGCCCGGGAGGTAGACGAACTTCGGGGCGATCTCCGACCAAGAGTCGACGAAAGCATCGGAGGTCTCCTCCGCCTGCGAGCCGATGACGAGGCGGACTTGCTCCTCGTTGGCACCAGGAAGACCAAGAGCACCGGCGAGCTCGGCGTGGATCAGGCCCTTGGCGGAAGCGACGTGCTCATCCTCGGGCATGTCATACTCGCTGGGCTGAAGCGACGAGCTGCCAGGCACGGGGTGGGCGAGCGAGTCGTGCTTCATGAGCTGCGCCATCTCGACGTTGATGAGGTTGATCGCGGCAGTCAGGGAGGCATCGACGTCATCGAGGGTGCTGTTCAGCTGGCGGAGCAGGGCACGCTCGTCAACGTTGGCCGGACGAGGAAGGCCCTTCTTGACGACCTGCGAACGGCGCGCGAGCTCCAAACGCTCCTCTTCCTCGCGGGCCGCCTTGAGGCGGGCGTCACGCTCAGCGGCGTCTTCCTCAGTGAGAGGAACGTCCTCGTCCTCCTCTTCGTCCTCCTCGACCTCGTCCGTGAGCTCGAAGTTGTTCTCGGGCTTGGGCAGCGAAGCAAAACCAGCCTTGAGGGCACGGCGAGCGTCCTTCATGCGGCGACGGTCGTCGGCAGGCGTCTCGCCCCAGCCGGCACCAGCGGGAGTGTTGAGAGCGAGGTTGTCACGGGGAGTCCTGAGCGGGGTAGCACC
>NW_014040906.1:554753-592126 GCF_000293215.1 Trichosporon asahii var. asahii CBS 2479
AGCTGGGAGACTGTCGCAGGGAACTCTGGGAGGATCGCTGACGAGAGCTCCGAGCGGTACCAGGACGACGACGCACGGACCTTGGGGGCAGAAACCGGAGGTGTCTCGACGGGGGCACTGCTATCGGTCGTGACGGAGCTGTTGCCGAGTGATGGCTCGTAGCGAGGCTGCTGCTTGCTGTAGAGGTCGGGCAGCGGTCCAGCGTTCGGGTAACCTTTTGTTGGTGGTTGTTCGAAGGACAAGTGGGACAGGTTCAGATGCGCAAGTTGGGGTGCGCTGTATGCAGGTGTGACCGGGATCTGGGCGTACGACGAAGCCAAGGAAGGCCGCGATGCTGGGATGTCAGCTGGGCACACACGCACATACTGGGTTTGTCACTTGAATAGGTGTTCAGGGTGACAGCCGAAGTCCAAGCCCGCAGTACCACCTCGGAATGCTTCGTTTCGGTGACAATAACAAATCCCGCTGCATTGTACTCACAGGTGTTGGATCCCATCTTGGAGAGTGACAGAGTGCTTGTCTGCGGCGAATTAGACTCGTGGGAGAAGAGGGAGCTCTTGTTGCTGTGGTCGTCCCTCCATTTGCGGAGCCCTTTCACCGACTTGAAAGTGCCCATTAACGAGCCCCGCTTGTGGTGTTTCCGGCTGCCGACGCTTCCCGTCTCTCCATCCCGGTCTCCGAACATCTCAGAGGGCAGGTCTAGTGTCGAACCTGAAGGCACTGGCGGCAGCGGAGGGAGAAGGTGCGTCGAGGATGCAAGCGAAGCCTCAGTGACCTTGCTCTTGTGCGACCTGAGGGAAAGGGTAGACGCCTTTGACGACTTGCCTGGTCGTTTCAGGCTATTCGTGCTAGCATGGGACACTTTGAGCCTTGTGTCTTCATTGAAAGGATGTGGCTGGGAACAACGTCGTGGCCCGACGTCCGTGCTTAACCCACGATCGCCATCTTTCACTCTCCGTCAGAACGCGGAGAAGTGCTGTTCACTTGCAAGCTGCTCTTCCCCCTATGATTGCAGCTAACCTCAGTTTCCCGGATATCCCTCACCCGCCCCCAGCTCGCGCAGCAGGTTGAGGAGATCCTCGTGCGCATGGGCTCCGGCGGCCAGATCCGCGGCAAGGTCTCGGACGAGGCGCTGAAGGGTCTTCTGGAGCAGGTGAGTTGCACACATGTGCCATGGGCTCCTGGGAGCCGTTTGGCGTAGCTGCAAAATCCGTACGTGAAACTGACAGCAGGTCTCCTCCTCGTCGCAGCCCAAGCCCCAGTCGTCTGCGCCCGAGCGTGCCGGAACCCGCAGGCTGGGCGGAGGCATCACCGTGAGTACTGCTACGCTTTCAGCGTCGGCTTGGCGCACCTGACAGCTACCGTGACGTGGCTCGTGAGCTGACATTCAGATCCAGCGCAAGCGCGACGACTCGGACTCGGACGAGTACGACCTCTGATCTGCCCGACGTGGACTCTGGATCTGGATCGCGTCGGGGGGACGACGGCTACGACACTGTTGATATAATACTTCACATGCATGCATAATAGCACTGGGCCGGCTTGCTGAGACTGCCCCAGTTTCACGCATACGCAAAGTCTTCGAGCTGCCCTCGAGTCGCCCACGAGTGTGACTTCGAATTCTTCGGGTTGCTCATTGCTTACTGCCTCAGCTTGTCCACACGCGTTCGGCGCTCTCGTTATGGTCCAGGTGCGGGACAATCATACATGGGGTGCATATACATAGGCAAGGCGAAGCAGAAGGGTATGAACAATTATAACACTGCTGGAAAGGACTACTGAACCACGACGTGTCAAGATACATTTCCCCATCGAGCACTCCAACTCCCCTTTCCGCTACTCTCCGGCGAAGCGGATGCGCCTCGCACGGTCGTCCCGGATCGGCTCCTCCTCCTCTTCTGGCGGCATGTGCTCCGCCTCGAGTGCCGAGAACTCGGCCATAATGTCGACGACCTGCGGCTTGCCGCGCAGCCGGCGCAGGCGGCTCGTGCTGCTGCCCGAGTCCTTCGAGTTGACTGACACCGCGCTGTCGTGCACGGTCAGCGTGCGCTTCGAGCTGCTCATGGACCCGCTGCGGGTGCGCGGCGGCGTCGGCGGGCGTCCCATCGGCGTCGCGGCACCACTGCCTTCCTCGTACTCGCGCGACACTCCCGATGGCGCGACGACATTAACAGCCGGCTGCGGGGGCAGAGGGCGCGCTGCACGGCGCGAGGGAAGATCACTCGGCGGAGCGGGGAAGGCCAAGGCGCTCGGCAGGTCGCTTGGCGGCGCAGGGAAGGCGAGCGCCGTCGCAGCAAACGTGAATGCGCTCGTTGAGCCGAAGGAGAGGCGGCTCACTTCCTCACGCGGCTCGGGGTAGTCCATCGTGTCCTCGATAACGGGCAGAGGGGCGGGTGCAGCGACGGGCGGCGAGCGCACCTCCTCGGCCGAACGGGAGCGCGAGATGGCCGACGCCTGCGCAACATCGTAGCTATCCCGCCGGCCCATCTCCTGCGACGCCGACGACTTCGGCGACGCCTGGAGCTTGAGCTTGCCCATTGCCTCGGACGGGGGCTCGACAGCCTCCGAAATCTTGCGCTCGCGGCGCGCGGCGACGGCGCGCGCGTGGACCGACAGCTTCTGCGCGAGCTCGTCCGCCGAGACAGACGGCGTGTCGAAGGCGTCCCGGATGGCGTGGCCGTAGCCTAGCTCCTCCGCGTTGATCATGATGGCCGTCTTCTTGATCTGGTTCATCGACTCCTTGAGTTGCGACATGTCCTTGATCTCGAGCTGCCACTCGCCTGCGCCCTTGCTCTCCCCGCTGTCACCGAACACCACCCGAAGCGCGAGGTCACATCCCTCGGAGTGCGCGTAGTCTCGCGTGATCTCCGCCGATGAGTACCGCGTCAGTAAGCGCCGGTCGATCTCCTGGCGGGTAGTAACGTCGGGGACGAATGGCGTGCCGCCATTCCTGCTTGGCCGTCGCAGGCTGCCAACGCTGTGGGCGCTTGAGAGTCCGCGCGGCGAGGAAGGCGCAGAAAGAACGTGAATGTGCGCGACCGAGTGCTCGTCGGCCGCACCGCGCGGCTTGTCGTCGACAGACATCTTGAAGCAGGTGAAAACGAGTGTGCACGGAGCCCAACGAATCTGGCGACCGTTGTGGTTCTGCGTCATCTGCCGGAACGACGCAGGCACTGTGAGGACCGTGATCGGCTGCAGCTGGGAGACTGTCGCAGGGAACTCTGGGAGGATCGCTGACGAGAGCTCCGAGCGGTACCAGGACGACGACGCACGGACCTTGGGGGCAGAAACCGGAGGTGTCTCGACGGGGGCACTGCTATCGGTCGTGACGGAGCTGTTGCCGAGTGATGGCTCGTAGCGAGGCTGCTGCTTGCTGTAGAGGTCGGGCAGCGGTCCAGCGTTCGGGTAACCTTTTGTTGGTGGTTGTTCGAAGGACAAGTGGGACAGGTTCAGATGCGCAAGTTGGGGTGCGCTGTATGCAGGTGTGACCGGGATCTGGGCGTACGACGAAGCCAAGGAAGGCCGCGATGCTGGGATGTCAGCTGGGCACACACGCACATACTGGGTTTGTCACTTGAATAGGTGTTCAGGGTGACAGCCGAAGTCCAAGCCCGCAGTACCACCTCGGAATGCTTCGTTTCGGTGACAATAACAAATCCCGCTGCATTGTACTCACAGGTGTTGGATCCCATCTTGGAGAGTGACAGAGTGCTTGTCTGCGGCGAATTAGACTCGTGGGAGAAGAGGGAGCTCTTGTTGCTGTGGTCGTCCCTCCATTTGCGGAGCCCTTTCACCGACTTGAAAGTGCCCATTAACGAGCCCCGCTTGTGGTGTTTCCGGCTGCCGACGCTTCCCGTCTCTCCATCCCGGTCTCCGAACATCTCAGAGGGCAGGTCTAGTGTCGAACCTGAAGGCACTGGCGGCAGCGGAGGGAGAAGGTGCGTCGAGGATGCAAGCGAAGCCTCAGTGACCTTGCTCTTGTGCGACCTGAGGGAAAGGGTAGACGCCTTTGACGACTTGCCTGGTCGTTTCAGGCTATTCGTGCTAGCATTCACCTGCGTCTTCTTCAATGCACCCAGCTCCTGCGTGGAAGGAGCAGTCGGGACATCGATCTCCCCAATGGTTTCCATCAGATCCTCGTCAGACCCGAAGGAGAGTTCCTCCTCGAGACCAAGGGATTGAGGGGCGACATCTGCCCTCCGCACGGCCGCGCGCTGGCCCGAGCGAACACTGGACGGCATCGTGATTTTGCTGTCGGGCGAGGTGGTCGCTGTTCGTGTACAGGGTGTTGTCAAGTTGGTATCGGCTTCCTAGTGCTTGGTGGTCATGGGCGAACGGTGAAGAAACAGTCGAGTGAGCGTGAACGCAAAGTCGAAACTCCAAGTCACGGTCACGAGCACTTTGCTAGGTCGTGCAATGTGAACGCCCAAAAGCAGACTTGGACGTGGCGGGGGTAGTCTGGGCTAGATGCGCAAGGTGGTGGATGAGGGCGTACGCGAATACCGTAAGAAAGGAATGGCTCTTCGATCGCTTCGATTCAATAACGTCGAGAACGGAAAGGAAGAGTGGTATCCGCGGGTAATGTTGGGAGCCGAGCTGCTGGGTCCCGGTCCTTATCCTTTCTCCTGGTGGGTGCGCGGATTCCAGGCGTGTCGATCAGTGCTCGGATGCTCAGCACGTCGGATGCTCGACGTCGGTATCGATGGTGTGAGAGAAGTGACGATGATCAAACGAGAATGAGCAAGAGAAGTCTAAAGCCAGCGGCCGTTTGATCGTTGGGCGGGCTTGCGCAGTGTGGAGAGGAGAGCGCAGAGCCAGTCGTTGAGAGGAGACAGACCTTGGAAGCACAAGGAGAGGCAAATGTTCTCGGCTTGCGTCAGGGCATCCACAGTCATAGGCAGCGCAGCAGAGAAGAGGTGACCCGCCCGACACCAGCGGCGAACAAGAGAAACGACGAGGTACAGGACCGTTCAGGGCCCCAGTCGCAGGGTCTCGGGGACCTGGAGGGCCCATTCAGGGCACACGAAGGGTCCGAGCTTCAGTCTAAGGAGAACGGCGGCGTCGAGCGGCAGGCTCTCTCGCGCTCTCTCGCGCATCTCGCGACCATCAGACGCTATCAGGCTCTATCATGCTAGACAAGGGAACGCTGCTGAATGTCTGAATGGACATCTCGCGAGCTCGGGATGTGATTCCAACTTGCTTCTCCATGTCTTGTATCCTGCACTCCTCCACCCGTTGTATTGTCCTATGGGCCCTCGCCACTCCCTCTTCCGCCAACGTCCCATGCCATGGTTCCGGTGCTGCCGGAACATTGACGACTGACAAGGGAAGAACCACAGAAGCAAGCGAAGGAAGAACAAGCCCCGACGCGACCGTGTTCGATGTAACGTAATGCCACCACCATGCCGGGGCTTCGAGGCCTTCTACAGTTCCCTGCCGCTTCCCGGTCAATGCCACCAGAGCATGCAAGAGTGAGTACCCGGCCAGGTTCAGAGCGCCAGCGTTAGTACTCGGTTCAGCGGAGTTGTCCCGTGCCCGCTCAGGCCGCCCAGGTGGCGACGATTGCTCGAGGCTAGACCGCGGCTATATGATTCCAGCTGCGGCACCCCATGAGCGACTATCACCTCTAGGGCTCTGCTCTGTGCGCTGCGCGCCCAGTGCTCATGTCTGCATATCAGTGCAAGGCCGTGGACTGCGCCTCACGCCTCTTTCAATCTCTCGACGCACAGTCAATGACCCAGAGTGATCACTCGTGCACTGGTGCTGTATTCAAACAGATCCCAGCATGTGGTTCAGCGCAGTCAGCACAATGCCGGACGTTAGGGAATGGAAGCACGGAAGGGGGAGGGCGCAAGCCCCACAACACATGCGACTGGCCCTCTGCCCGTGCTGATCCAGTGACATGCCGTGGTCCTGACGCGCTGTCGCCGGTGAGCGCCCCGGACGCCATGGCGCATCGCGCGTGGCGGCGCGCCAGATTCGAGCGAGCCTGGCAAAGCTGTAACCGCCGTGCGCCCACTATCCCTTGGCGTGTTGCAGGCCTGCAGGAGAGCGCGCTGCTTCCCGGACTCCTGACCCACTTGCCCGTTCTCCGTTGATGAGCAATCTATGCATGATCAAGTTACGGAATGCGTCCAGTGTTCTCGTTATTGTGCGAAAGCAAAGACCTGACTAACCTCGGAGACGCTGAATAGAAGATCAGGTCTGCAGAGGAAGGAACCATGTTAGGGCCGCCAGGTGACAAAGGAACAAGGCACAACAGGCACACACCGTAAGCTTCAAGCTTCGCCGGTTTCGCTGTGGAAACAACTGAGCAAGCCGCACCATACGCACATTAGGCTCGGCCCTCGCAACGTCTCCTTGTGTTTCTGCGCCAATATTGCTCCTTGTTGGGGAGTACGCACTCCACACACTTGCCTGAAGCGTCGGTGCGTCGGCGTGCTGACCAACAGGCTGCTGATGGTGATGCCTGCGGGGCGTGCGTACGTCTGCGTCAGCTGGGCAACTTGGCCGGCCTGGCCGGCTTGATCCAGGCGATGTGGTGCTGTGCAGGATCGCCACCCCCTCTGTGCCCTGTGACGATCCTGCGCACGCTCACGCCGCGGCAGGCTGGTCGGAGCAGATCGCGGCGCCGCGCATGCCGAGCCACGCCGCGCGCAGCCCATGACTACGGGGCTTGCGGTGGCGTCCTGCAAAACCTCGCGGACCCCTTTGCGCCCTCCCCAGATTCCGCGATACCGGGCGATACATGCTAGGAATATGGCAAGGATCAGCCGAGATGACACAAAGAACGGCTCGTACGGCAAAGCAGACAGTGCCAAGTGCAACAATGACGAGCTCACCGGCTACCGGAGCTTGGGAGTGTGACCACTAGAGATGTGGTGAGACAGTGTCTCGCTCTTTGCTGCGGAGAGCGAGGCCGGAGCGAGCCCGAAGCCCAGAAGCCCAGCTTCGGCCGGCTGTCCCGGAGAGACAGGCGCGGAGTGATTGGAGGAAGCGTTACACTGGTACCATGGGCAGGTACCCTCCGGCACGCTCCCGCCAGTCACAGCGCGTACCTTCTGTACCTCCGCGTTCCTCTGTCTCGATGTCTCAGACGCGAGATCGCGAGACAAGCAATGGGCAGTGTGGGCACGCTACACGCTAGCACGCTGCTGCCCGACATGCGCGGGTGCATGTCACCATGTCACCCTCACCAGCTGACAATTGACTGACCCGGACAATACCGACGGAACCTGTTCTGCACACCGGTGGGCTGCATGCTTCCGAATGGCACTTCCATTTCTACCGGCCGTAGAGCGCAGCGGGATAAGACGAGCAATGCAGGATCTCCTGCGCAGGACAAAAGGATGTGCAAGGACGCAGGTATGCGCCTGGCTGACTAGCTGACTGGCTGGCGGCTGCCTCACGGCCGAAGGGATCAGCGGGCAGGGCCAGCCCGAGCAGACCCTTATAGAACACTGGCGCCCTTGCGGGTGTCGTCCTCCTCTCGTACGCTGTCGTAACGGTGTGTCTTGTGAGTCACTTCGCCGACCAGCAAGCCAGCGTCCTTTACAGCCACTCCCTCATGCATGTGATGCCGCTTCTCCTAGCCAGCACCGACACACCCGGAGAGGCCGGCGAGGGGCGTGACATGAAACCATCCGCCAGGCCCGGCACCCGGAGCGAGCGCGAGGGGCGTGCTGGCATCATCTGAATGTCTCCCCAAACCTTATCGCCAGGGGAGGCGAACCTTATCACCACCTCTGAATGCGGCCTTCTGCAGGTCACGACGGCGTCGCACACCGCTCTCTACCCACTTTGCTTTTCTGCTAGCCCTGGCTCCGGAGGCTACGGAGAGTAAGTGAATAATTCCCCCCGCTCAACAAGCTGCACACGTTTCCAAGCCACACTGTATCGCGCAGAAGGTTGCGCCACGCCGTCACTGGAGCCATACCAGTGCCGACCGAGCTGACCGAGCTGATGCGGAACGAAGACGGGCTAAAGAGAAAGCGTACATACTACATCTATGATAGAGAGGAACAAGGCGTCACTCTTCCCCGCGAGTCTGTTTCTGCGACCGGGCTGTGGGAATCGGTCGCCATTGGCCTCGTCGTCCCCGTTGCCCGCTGCCGCGGATTGTTCGCGAACTGCCGCAGTCCGGGTCAGATTGGCACAGGCTTCGAGACAGCGGTCAAACAGTTTCCATGAGATTGGCACAGAGATGGGATCCAGCACAGTGGTGCAACTGTGCATTTAGAAACCGATGCGCACGACAGAGCGGCCGACGCCCTTGACCCAGTCGCGGACACGGGAGGACCAGCCGCCAGCGGCGCGGACCTGGCCGAGGAAGGACTCGAGGCCGCCACCGACACCGAAGTAAAGGACCTGTTGTCAGCTCTTTGTTCGATGGCGCACAGCTTGTCTTCGCCAGTCCATCTGCGTGGTGGCAGGATAGGGCGGGAGCACTCGGTAACCGCTCATGAGGCAGAGGCCCCGTGGGCTTGTCGACACTCACCTTCGCAGCAAGCAGGATCACGCTCTGCTCGCGGAGAGGCTTCTTGGCCCAGTCGTCGAGCGCGAGACCGTCGAGAGCCTGCTCGACCGACTCGTCGTTCGTCGCCTTAATCTCCTTCACGACCTTGACATCGCCATCCCGCGCAGCAGCCTTGAGCAGGTCGAGGAGGGCGCCGACAGAGCCCTCAGCGTAGATCGTCTCGGCAGTCAGGATGAGGTTATACGGCGAATCCTTGGCGACCTCGGCGGCCATGCCGCTCCAGTCTCCGTGCGTGAAGCGGAGCTCGACGCCGGCGTCCTCGAGCGCGCTCTGGAAGGCGTCGAGGACCGCCGGGCTCAGCTCCAGCGTACCCGGCAGCTTGGGGGAGAAGGGGATGTCCTCCTCGTCGCCGACGATCTGGGCCTTGGCGCACCCCCGCGCAGAGTCGGGGAGGAAGGGCAGCGTGGCGAGGATGAGGTTGGGGAGGGTGACGAGAGAAAGGACGGGGAGGTTGTAGTCCTGCAGATGCAGGACCGTTTTCCGCCTCTCCTCCTTCTTCTCAGTCTCGCCCTCCTTGCCCTTCCCCTTGCTTCCCTCTGCTTGCGAGGCGAGGATGCTCCGCAGCAGATAGGCCGACGGCAGTCCCGTTCCGCAGCCGACCTCGAGCACGCGCGCACCGGTGCACCACTCGCCGAGCGCAGACTCAGTACCGAGAGCACGGTGCATGACCTCGACGAGATCCAGTCCACCCTCCCACGACTTCAGGCCGCCCTCGTACTCGCCCGGAATCAGGTCCGTTTCCGCATCGACATATTGCGCCTCCTCGCCCTTAGCGTTGTCATCCTGCGCGAGTTGGAAACGCGCATCGTACAAGTCACGCTTGAGCAGGGGAGTGTCGTAGCTTGACACCGGGTGCGTGAGGGGAGTGTAAGAAATGTCGGCAGGGAGAGTGGCGATCTGGAGTCAGCTTGATCAAGCACATCTTAGCTTTGGGAGTCGCGGCAGATGCCGCGCAGGCTGTGGCTAAGATACGACAGTCCACCCAGGATAGTGCTGCTCTGATATGCATGAGCTGCGAGCTTGGCAGACTCCTAAATGTCCAAAACCGCAATCGGATCCCACGATCGCTGCCATGCCAACGGGGCGGCCAGTGCGTCGAGACTCACGAGGTCCTTAAGGCTGATGTCGTGGCTGGGCTTGACCTCGCCGCGCTGCAGAGGGGCGGGGACGGTCGATCCGGACGCCTGCGGCTCCTCGGCCTCCACGTCAAAGTCGAACTTGAACATAGTCTCTAGGGTTGAATAACGGTGCTGAACTGCATCGACGTGAGCACACAGCTCAACTTTTGGAACGACCTCCACCCCTCCACCGGCTCTGGGCGTCATAATCTTGAGCAGGTGCGGTGAAGTACACGTCACGGTGTGATAAGCGTTGCTCTTAAGTCTGGTGGAGGTCTGGCGAAGTGGAGGTCGAACGGTGACAACATCTGCCTTCGTCGCTCTCCTCATTGTCCATCCTTGACTGCACCAACCCTCCTGCGACTTGTTCGGCATTGGCAGTGTACCCGTAAAGCTCTGCAACCCGATAAGCGCCCATCGCCACGACACAGAGCCAACAGACCGTTCATTTCGCCCATCACTCTGACGCTTGCTTCTGGCACTCCTCAGCATGTCCTCCCCGTTCAACCCTCTTACGCCGAGCCTCGGGCTCCCCGGTCCCACCGGCAACACGCCATACATGAACCTGGGAGTCTCGCCATCACAAGCCATGTCCCCCGCCTCGCCCTGGTTCAACCTGCAGCAGCCCGGCTCAGCCTCAAACCCCCTGGCCTCCCTCGGCCTGCCCGGCTTCGGGATGACGCCGAACGCGACGTCCGGTACACCGTCGGCGCTGGCCAACCTCGGTCTGGGAATGGGGATGGGACAGCAAGTCGGGCTCATGGCGCCGCCGACACATACGGTGCCCGCCTCGACGGATCTGGACGATGCTCTCAGGGTGTTCCCGGAGATTCTGCGGAGAGTCGAGCGCGCAGAGCAGCTTCGCGCCGAGTGCGCAACCTTAGAGGGAAGAGTGTTCCGAGAGGGAAGCGAGAATATGGATAACAGGATCGAAACGGTGCAGCTTGAGTGTGAGTATCCGATCACCCCCGAGGAATAGCTAGCTGCTGTGGCCGAGCTAACTATCAGACGCCCAAACTCTTCTCGAGCTCATCTCGCTCACGAGCACGTATCTCGTCGGTGCACTGCCGCTTGCGACTCCGCCAATTGGGGCGGCTACACCACTCGCGGACCTTGCTGCCTGGACGGAACAGAGGGCCGAGGCGCAGTTCGCCAAGCGCGAGGCCGTCAAGGACGCGTCGAAGGCTGTCGTCGAGGTTCTGTCGAAGAGGGACTGAACCCTGCGACCTTCTGGCGCTTGGACTGGCGCCTTCGTAGTCCTTAGACTGTACATCGCTAAGTTACAACTATTTACAGACAGGTGACATGTACAACTGTATTATTACTGGTAGGGGGGCGGCTGGTGTCCCAAATGGTGTCGACCGGCCCCATTCTGGCGGAAGTCGCGGCGGAAAGCCTCAAGGCGTGCCACAAAGTCGTCAGGGTGAATATGACCGCGGATGGGAGCAGGAGGAGGGGTAGGCGGACGGGCCACGGGGAAGGGGGGCAGTTGAGCGGCCGCATGCACATGTGCGCGGCGACCGCGTCCCCCGACCGGGGCCGGGACGGGGGCAGGTGCAGGAGGTGGAGCTTGGGCTCCACGACGACCGCGACCGCCCTGCGGAGGCGCAGGAGGGCGAGCAGCAAGGGCGGGCATGTTAAGCAGCTGGCGGCGGAGCTCGTTCGCGGCCTCCACGTTGCGGCGGAGGGCCTCCTGGTTAGCTCTGTGTGCGCCAGCTACTCCCATGGCGCCGTTCACGTCAATCATCATGCGGTTTAGAGCCTCGAGACGATTCCCAAGCCCAGCTACAAGCATAGCAGGCTGGTGATAGTGCTGGTGGACCGGCGCTCCCCTACGCGCGGCGGGGATCTCTGGGGCGTCGACAGCAAGATCCGCCTCATCGACCGCCACGCCATTGGTTGACGCTTCGGCAATTGCACGACGCTGCGCTTCGTCGCGGGCTAAGCGGATGCGCTCCGCCTCGACCCGCGCTTCGTTCACGTCGTACAGCGGACACTTGGTACCAGTGGGTCTTCTAGCCCCCTGTCCCTCAAAGTGTTCGTAGTTTGCGATGGGCTTGCGACACACGAAGCAGCTCATCTTACCGCATGCACTGCACGTCATCTTGTTACAGCCGTCCAACTTGATGTACGGCTTGCTGCAGTGCGGGCATTTGCGCACGAGCGCCTCGGACATGGCTTCCTCAATGGCGTGGCGGCTGCTCAGTTTCAGGTCAGCCTCGACTTCCTCGCAGCGCTTGGGTATATGGTCCTGAGAGTTAGACGTCGTGCGAAGTACGGACTTACAGGTCGCTTGCAGCTGCGGCAAGTCACCTTTTTGCACTCCTCGTTCTGACACCGGAAGAGCTTCTCGTGCTCATTGTCAATGACGATTGCGAATGGACAAAATGGGCATGTCTCCAAGCCCTCGATCGCTGCCATCTCGAGGTCCTTCAGTTGGCGGAGGCGTTGATACAGGGACATCGTCTTGGTGGACACGGCGGCAGCGATCACTCGTTCAGTGTACTCGGCGGTGCAGCCAGACATGTCCATGCACTTGATCACCTGGCCATCAGCACTGCTCCAGAACCGAGGCTTACCGTTTGCTGGTCTCCGAGCTTGCTCTCGACCAGAGAGCGCAGGCAATCTTTGCAGAAGAGGTGGCCATCAGGGCACGCAACGCCTTCCTCCTGGTCGTTAGTTCACCCAACGAGCGTAACAGCTCACCGGAGCCTCCTTGTCAAAGCAGCAACCGCATTCGATTGCGTCGCCGCGAGCAACCGCAGCCTCCTTGGCAGCTTCCTTCCTCTTCTGCTCTTCCTCGTCCGCCTCTTGCTGTCTGACTTGCTCGAGCTCTTTCTCAGCGGACAAACCTGGAAGTCAGTCGAGCTTCGACCAGATGTCACTCACGCATTAGCTCTTGGAGATAATGATTCTCCCGGTTGAACTCGACAACGCCGCCAGGGTTGATCACCGACTGCGACGACTGCGAGTCGCCATCTGATGCGGGATCTGAAAGGGGCGGCGCTTCGGCCCTCTGCTTGCCTTTCTGGTATCGCTTGCGCTTGAGCTCCTGGTAAGGCTTGTCCGCTGACGTGCTCTGTTTATGGAGAACATTGTAGGTCGGCACCAAGAGTCGGTGACCTTCAGTCGCAAACACTTCGCGGATGCTGCGGTTAGTTAAGGAAGGGGCCCCCTAACTCACTGAGGCAGGGGAACGGTGGCAAAGATGTCCTGCAGCAGTTCAATCGATCGCGACCCGTACTCGAGCCCACGACGGTGGTCTTGGCGATATGTAATCTCGGAGTAGTTTCCCTTCTCCTCGGGCTCGTCATCGTCCCCCGGACGTGGGTAGCTGTCCATCTCGAACGCCATCTCGATCGTACGCTGCACAACGAGCTGGCCGGGGACATTGGAGGTCGTGTGTAGCTCTTCAATCAGAGCTTCAAGCTGCTGCGCCGCCCAAACAGGACAAAGATCTGGAATGACCTCAAGGACCGACGGAACCAAGTAGTCCGCCCTAGGTAAAATGGGCTCAGCGGTGGGTGGCGTCGTAGTGTGGGTGTTTGATGGGCCTGCCTCGGGGCTGTCCTCGAAGCGAAGACGCTTGGCTGCTGCGGACTCCTCAGCAGTGACCGAGCTCCTTCTCTTCCTAGAGCCGGAACCGCGGGCAGGTGTAACCGGTGTATCGCTCAGGTGGCGAACGGGCACGATATAGTCGTCCGAGTCGCTGTCCGAAAGGACCATGATCGGCGTCGGCTGGCGGGGAGCTCGCAAATGAGCAGGGGCATGGTCAAGAACGACAATGTCATCGTCATCGGAGTCAGACATCGCCGCCTCCTCAGGCTGCTGGGGAGGAGGACGCCGCCCCCTTCCCCGGCGGTTCGCCATTCTGTGGCGTTGACTAACTGTTTTGTGGACACAAAGCACTGGCGAGTGATAGGATTGGTGTTTACAAAGCCGGTGCGAGGCGAGAAGACTGGGAGCTTCGATGCCCGATAGGTCGTTGAGTGCACTGGAGAATAAGTGGATGAGTGGGAGAGGATGAGGATGAGAAGTGAACCGTAGTTTGGCGCCTCCTGTGTCGCGGAGCCTTCCGGTGACCGCGCTGTTGGTGGACTGTGACAGCCGCGACGTTGCACGCCCTCGCGCTTCTGCACGGGCGAGAGATAGTGCGGTCTTGAAGCAGGGTGACTGTGCGAACGGGTGAGTGGACTGAGGCTAAAGCAATGACTGCTGCATGCTATATCCCCCCTCCTTTGCCGATGCCGTCGTCCACCGCGCCCTGCACGCAGTCCGCATTTGCCGCTCATCGTGTACCATGCAGCACCCCCTCCACTTCTTGCTCTCAGGCACAGCGCCCCCTGCCTGGCGTCTGATCTTATCGGATCCTTTTCAACCCAAGCGTCCATACGACCACGTGGCCTTTTACATAAGCACTCGACGACTGGTGACGCTTGCGCGTGTTGCAACACTTGCTCATCCAAGAACGAGAGCATCATCGTCGTTGACAACATCTGGAATCCGCCCAACGCGACACTTCCCTCGACCCCCCGGCAGACAAGCGACGCACAGCGATCTAGAAGTTTGCCATGTTCCTTACACGGTACGTTTTACGCGACTCGGGCCTCGCTGCACAGCTCGAGAGCAGCTCGACACTGATGACGGAATATTGACAGAACAGTTCCGAGTATGACCGTGGTGTGAACACCTTCTCCCCCGAGGTGAGTTACTCCTTCCTTGTGATAGCTGACATGACAGGGTCGTCTCTTCCAGGGTGGGTAGCTGACAACGAGGCGCCTTACTAACGTTCAGTCGAGTACGCCATGGAGGCGATCAAGGTAAGGTGGACGCTCGCTCAACGCTGACGCCAGCTCGGTTCCACGACCGTCGGCATCACGACTCCGTACGGTGTTGTTCTCGGTGTCGAGAAGCGTGTGCAGTCTCCCCTGCTCGAGTCGTCCTCGATCGAAAAGATCATGGAGATCGACCGGCACATTGGCTGCGCGATGTCTGGCCTGACGGCGGACGCGCGCACGATGGTCGACCACGCCCGCGTCACCTCGCAGATGCACCAGTTCACGTACGACGAGGAGATCGGTGTCGAGTCGTGCACGCAGTCGGTGTGTGACCTGGCGCTCCGCTTCGGAGAGAGTGTCGACGACGATGAGGCTCTCATGTCCCGACCATTCGGTGTTGCGCTCCTCATCGCCGGTGTTGACGACAACGGACCCCAGCTGTAAGCTGCCCAGGCGCAAGGTCGAGCTGACAGAAACAGGTACCACACCGACCCCTCCGGAACGTTCGTGCGGTATGAGGCCAAGGCGATCGGTTCTGGTTCGGACGCCGCCCAGCAGTCGCTCCAGGACTCGTACCACAAGGTGAGCTGCTCATATCTTATCGAAGCTAACGATAACAGAACATGACTCTCCAGGAGGCGTACAGCCTTGCGCTCAAGGTGCTGAAGCAGGTCATGGAGGAGAAGCTGGACGAGACCAACGTCCAGCTCGCGCAGGTCACGGGCGAGAAGGGCTTCGAGATTCTCGGCGTCGAGCCGTTGCGCACTGCGATCGAGTCGATCACCGCGTAAGACTAGTAGACTATAAGAGTGACGAGAGCGAGAAGCTATGTAACATCGCATGGATACATATTGTGAAATGTTGGCGGCTGATGACTCTTGACGGAGATGCTATGGCTCCTACCTACCCCTACTGATCTCTATGATTTCTCTCAATCTGCAGTGGCTCACGCCCAGGCTATGAAGACTTCTTGGGCTCAGCCTTGAACACCTTGATCCCACCCCACCGCCATCCGGCCGCCATATCCCACAACCCGCCCATACCCTGCTTCATCTGCTCCTGGCTCATCTGGTCCGCTCCCTTGGGGTCATTCAGCTCGAGCATGACGCCGACGTCCACTCTCTCTCCAGCCCTCAGGAGTCCAACAGAGTTCCACTCGAGCCAAACGCCGACCCAGCTTCCCGAGCCCTTGCGACTCGGCTCACCCAAACTCCTGACAATCTCTCTCCCCGTCGTATTCTTGCGCACCTCCACCCTCGGTTCGCGGGGGAGGCGCATCTCCTTCTCCCCCTCCTGCCGGGGCGGGAGGACTATCTCCTTCTCCGCAAACTCGAATACGAGCGGCAGCGACGTTTCGTCGTACGTTGGGCCCTTTGGTGGTCGTCCGCCTGCAGACGTCGAGGAGCCAGGAGTGGGGCTGTTGAACACGTCGACTGTGACGCAGCGCATAACCTTGGACGCGTCGGGCTCGAAGCAGAGTGAGATGCCCAGTGAGTAGTAGTTCTGGTACACTGCGTCGGGATACGACTTTGTGTCTGCAACAAGCGAGCGGCCGGGAAACAGTGCCGACAGAGCCAGCTTCAGCGTCTCCTCGTCCGGCTTGAGGCCCAGGAGGGGCTGGAGGTCGGCGACCGCTAGCATGTTGTGTCTGTGGCGGAGGCGATCCTGATGGAGGCGCGAGCGAAGCAAGCGAAACTGTCGAAGCGGAAGATGCCGAAGGAACGGTGAGGTGCGGCGATGAACGGTTGCCGATTGTTGCCGACCGAGAGAAGGTCAACGAGAGAAGGATGAGTCAGTTGACGTCACTGCCGCGTGAGCACTCGTGCGCCGCTGACGGGGGCCGTCTCGGAGTCCGATGCCGCTTTGAAGCCCGATGCAAGTGAATGCACGCAGAACCAACTGCGCAAAGAAACGCCAAGCACAGGGATAGGGGTTTTGAGACTCGATCTGCCTGGTACGGTTGAGGAGTGTGGGAGTTGTTGAAGCTTGGGTTGCTTTGAGCGGGACGGTATGTGTACCGTGCAGTGAGTAAGATCGCCCACCAGGGTGAGCGGGGCAAAATTCCCGGCGAGCGGCGAGCGGCGAGCGGCGAGAGCGATTAGGCAGCAAGCGGACAGGCAATAGGCTAACGGCTTAATCCCAATGGCGGAGTGGAGCAAAGAGTAATACAGACAGAAAGCGGGGGAAGACTCAGGGACTGACACGAAAGAGGGGGAAAACGAGGGGGCACGACCTGGGGAAGGCGCGTTCGTAGCCCCTTGGTGCGCCCTTCCTGGCCCTCCTGGTACGCCCACGATTGCGGCAAGTGCGGCTGCATGCGGCAAAGAGACGCCGTCAACGTCACGCACGGCAGATAACCAGAGGCCAGAGGAGCGTCTCCCTGCCATGCCACCTACTCCTCACCCCGTGGACACTCTTACATTCTTCATTCCACTCTCCACTTCACTCTTCTTCGACTGAACTACAGGTGAGCCAACCAACGCCCCGTGCGCACTACTGCCTGCGCACCTTGACGCCCCCCGGCGAGCCCGGCGCGCCACATGTTCAGCGAGGGCTGTCACTCGGCCCGACACGCCTTATCAACAACAAAATCCTCGCCTCTCTCGTGCCAACTCACGCCAAGCGTGTTTTCCACCTCCGTCCAATGCTCGATGCTAGGCGTGCCGGCACAGAAAGGGGAGGTGTGACACACTACGAGCGCACATCTAGGCCTGTGACGAGGAGCGAGCACAGTGCAATGTGCTTCCCCCCAATACATTCCGCTCAAGTCCCCACCACACTGCCAGCGTCGACCTCTCTTCTTCCCTCTTCCCTTCCCCCCTCTCTTTCACTCACCCCATCACACTGAGGTAAACGGCAACTGACACTCCAGCATACCCATCATGTCGGAGAACGGAACCCAGCAGCAGCAACAGCCCAAGGAGCAGCAGCCTAAGGAGCAGCAGTCCAAGGACTCGAAGCCCCACTACCCTTCCTCGCCCCTCGACAATGGCACCAACATCGGCAGTGCGTTTGGGCGCAAGGCGTCGATCTCGGGTGGTCAACCGTTCGCCCTCGAGCGCCGCCCCAGCACCGGCTCCGACCGCCGCAGCAGCAACAGCTCGTCCCGCCGCCCCTCCTTCGGTGCGCCCCTCCACGGCCTGACCTCGATGACCGCCGTCGACAGCCCTCCCGCCAGCGCGGCGCTCTCGCGTTCGCCCTCTGGCCGCAGCTCCCGCGCCTCCTCCCGTCGTGGTAGCGGCACCGTCGTCACCGTCACTGGCCAGCAGGTCGTCTTCCACACCAGGACTCAGGTCAGTTAGACTCACACTTCAGCTGAACTGACGATCAGGACGACGCCGAGTTCCCCCACGCCGAGAAGCCGACCCTCAGCGACCACCTGAGGAAGTACGAATCGCTGTTCACCGGTGAGCTTTTCCGCAACGAATTCCAGCTGATACCAGTTACACCGCAGCGCATGCGCATGATCGTCACCGCCTTTGAGGACACTCTCGACCTTGGTCTCGAGAAGAAGGGCCAGGTTGTTGTAAGTAGCTTTCTAGTCCGGAGGAGTTAGCTGACCCCGCAGCCTATGAGTTCGTAAACTGCCACCTTGCGAGAGCGTTGAGAAATGCTGACACAGATCAGTCCCCACCTTCGTCTTCGGCGTGAGTAGACAGCTTCGTCGGTGTCTAGAGCAAGCTAACGTTTCAGTGGCCCACCGGTCACGAGAAGGGCGAGTTTCTCGCCGTCGACCTTGGAGGCACCAACCTGCGTGTGTGTCTCGTCACCCTTGAGGGCGAGGGCAAGTTCGAGGTCACCCAGACCAAGTACAAGCTCACTGAGGAGCAGAAGCAGGAGGACGGCCAGGCTCTGTGAGTTCGAATTATGTCGTCGTAACTGACTCCAGCTTCGACTTCTGCGCCGACTGTCTGCACAACTTCATCTGCGAGCACCTGGGCCGCGACGAGAACGCCGACCACCTCCCTCTTGGCTTCACCGTGAGCTTCGTTCTTGCTGTTCTTAGCTGATTCCAGTTCTCGTACCCCTGCACCCAAGAGAAGATCGACCACGGCGAGCTGATCCGCTGGACGAAGGGCTTCGGTGCGCCCAACGTCGAGGGCCACGATGTTGCCGCCATGTTCCAGAAGTCGCTTGAGAAGTACGGCGTGCGCGCCAAGCTGACCGCGCTCATCAACGACACGACTGGAACCCTCATGGCGTCCAACTACGTGCACCCCAACACTCGTATCGCTGTCATCTTCGGTACCGGCTGCAACGCCGCGTACATGGAGACGGCCAAGGACATTCCCAAGATCGACTACATGCAGCTGCCGCCCGACCAGGACATGGCGATCAACTGCGAGTGGGGCGCGTTTGACTCGTTCACCCACGAGCACCTGCGTGAGTTACGCTACGGCAGTTCAAACTAACCCCAGCGCGCACCAAGTACGACATTATCATTGACGAGTCGTCGAACAAAGTGGGCGAGCAGGCGTTCGAGAAGATGATTGCGGGCCTGTACCTGGGCGAGATCTTCCGTCTCGTGTTGATGGAGATGATCGACGCAGGCGACCTCTTCCTCGGCCAGAACACGTACAAGCTCGAAAAGGCGTATGCGTTCGACACGGCCTTCCTGTCCCTGATGGAGGCGGACCCGACGGACGAGCTGCTGATGGCGATCGGCATCTTCAACCACTTCTTCGGTCTCGAGACGACGCTCGAGGAGCGCCAGTTCTTCCGCTCCCTCGCCAAGCTTATCGGTACCCGCTCCGCGCGCCTGTCGGCGTGTGGCATCGCCGCCATCGTCCACAAGAAGGGATACCTGAAGGAAGGATGCGCCGTTGGCGCGGACGGATCGCTGTACAAGAAGTACCCCCACTTCCCGGAGCGCATTGAGCAGGCCCTCGTCGACATCTTCGGAGAGGACGGCAAGAAGATCACGACCCACAATGCCGAGGACGGATCGGGTGTCGGCTCGGCCATCATTGCCGGTGAGTTGAGATTTGGTGCCCGTGAACTGACAGCCAGCCATGACCATGCAGCGCAAGAAGGACGGCCTGTACCCCGACTACTAAGTGTGTCGCTGTTGTCGGCAACCATAATATCATATCAAAATAGAAGGAAAAGACATAAGAAAGTGCGCACCCGCACGCCATGTACGTCAAGAGTTATATGCATCGAGTAGCAGAGCGGTTCAGCAGACATACATTCAAGAAGTGGGTTACAGACACGTTGGTTTATAGTATTTACGGGTTTATCTTCTTCGCGCTTCTTTCATCATGCTTTGGGTTTGTGTTCTTCAGATTCAAAAATGGTAGTGACAATCGGAGATTTGTGGATAATGACTAAACAACGTTTGGTATCACCGAAATGCAATGTTTACTTCTTGCAAGCAGAGGGGGGCACCTTGTGTCCGTCCTCGCGGACGCCGCCGCCCCAGGGGGTCTGGCCGACAATCTTGGCGTCGGCGCCGAGACCGCGCTCGGCAAACGCCTTCCAGATGATGCACGCGTTCTCTCCGCCGGTCAGGATCTCGTCGGCCTGGACAATGGCGTCGCGCGCCTCGAAGAACGAGGGGCGGCACGGCTGCAGCTTCATCGCCGACACGATGAGCTGGAGCGCGAGCGTGTTGCCGTGCTTCGGGACGAGGGGCTTGGGCTTGCCTGTCTCGTCGACCTCGAGCGTCTTCGTGTAGTAGTCGTTGGGCTTGGACGGGTCCTCGGGAGGGAAGAGCGTGTCGCTGAAGCCGTACTTCTCGATCAGGCGCTGGTTGAGCACGAACAGGAACTCAGCCCACACCTCGCCGATCGCGTGCACGCCCCAGTAGCCCGGCTTGTCGAGCGTCTTGTACGTCGACGGGTTGTCCGTCGAGTTCGTGCTGTAGATGTAGTTGCGGATACCGGACTTCTGGTTCGCGGCCCAGGCACCCATGGGGTACTTGTCCGAGTCGTCGTTCTTCTTGCGCTCGTGGACCTGGCGAATGAGGGTGGCAATGGCATCTCCCCAGCCCTCGCCCATGCCGCCGGCCTCACCCCAACCGAGACAGCCAGAGTTGGCGGGTCCACCGGTGAGACGGGTGGACAGACCGTGCGAGTACTCGTGGATAACGATGCCAGCCTCGAGGTCACCGTCACGGTAAGGAGTGGCAGTGTCCCAGATGTACATGCGCATGCGGGGCGCCTGACCGTCCGGCGGCGTCATGAAGTTGGCATTGTTGTAGCCAGAGCCGTCCTGCGCGTTGGCAATGACGGGGTCACCACCACGGCCACCCTTCTCAAAGTTGTACATCTGGAAGTTGCCAGAGACCTCGTCGAAGCCGAGACGGTGGAGCAGGTCATGGTACGCGTTACACGTGTAGAAGAGCTGCGTGATCGCAAAGTCGACGTACTCCTTGGGAGCGAGGCCGTCCGGCTCTCCGTAGTCGTACTTGAAGTTCATGTCCTTGGCAACAGGGCGGTGGTTGTCCAGGAAGTTGTTGCGACCCTCCCAGTCCTCGTGGGCGAGGACGTTGTTGCCGATGGTCGAGGCGACAGTCGTGTTGCCACCGTGCTTGTACGAGCCGGGGAACTTGGCGTTGGGCCAGGGGTTCGACTTGGTCGGGAACGTGTGCCAGCCGAGAGGCGACGCCACAGAGTCCCAGGGGTCCTTGACGACCTGGTGCTTGCCAGTGGTGGGGTCGTTGACGCCCCACGGGAAGACATCGTACGAGGCGTGCTCGCCGTTGGGCTCAGAAGGCAGGGGCTTCTGCTTGCCGGCACGGGCGTCGACATGGTGGTGGTCCGAAGCGTCAGAGGCCCAGTCGACGATGCGCTGGATCTGGCCGGTGTGGACGTCGGCATAAGCCTCATACCAGTTGTCCTTCATCTCAATCTCGAACTTGTAGACGAGGACGGGGAGACCGTCGCTGGTCTGGGTCCACATGAGACGAGCGGGAATGTCGGCGACGACGTCAAAGGCACGGAGAATCTCACCCGAGATGCGTTCGGTGGGAGGCTCGGCGTGAGCCTTCTTGGGCTTGAGGCTGTGCTCGGGAGTCGCAAGGAGGAGGGACGGGTCGAGAGCAATCGCGTTGTCCGAGAGGTGAGGGAGGAAGTGAGCCAGAACCTCCGTGGGGCTCTTCATGCCCTTGTTGGGCATGCGTTCGCAGAGAACGACGTGGTTGTCAACGTGCTGCTTGTTCTTGCGGATGTTCTCCTTGGTGTGCTCGTCGACCTCGACCCACTCCTCGATCTCGCCGTTGAGCCAAGCGGAGAGCGCCTGCTTGGCCATGGCAAAGGCGCCGGTCGGGCGCTTGGTCTTCTGGAAGGCGGCGTGGTGGTCGTTGGCGGCCTTGATGACCTCAGTACAGGCGGAGTTCGTGTCGCGGTTGTAGTCCATCAGGGGAATCTCAGATCCAGGGTGGAACGAGTTGCCCCACGAGAGCACGCGACCATGACGGTCAATGTTCAGGTTGATGTCACCATCGCTGACCTCGAGGCCGTTGAGGACCTGACGGGCGTAGACGTGGGTGACCTGCGTGCGGGGATCGGTGTACGACTGTAGAGTATTAGCTCGGGATCCTCGGCAGTGTCCGTTGGTGGGGGAGAAGTGTTACGCGTGATCGCGTGATGTTGTGCCCCACACCGGGGAATGTGGCATGAATGCTCCAGCGGGATGCTGAGGCGATACACAGCCGAAGCCGCGCTAACGAGCCGGAACACTCGGTGGAGCGTTCACGGTCACTTCTGATGACACTGAGAGATGGATGGCACTCTGGAGAAGCATGCGACAGATCGGGACACTGAGCGGATGGGTGGCAAATGACACTTACGTCGTCGCGGATGTAGAAGCCCTCTCCCTCGGTGGTGCCGAGCTTCTCAGAGATGAAGCCAGCAGCAATCTTGAGAGGGTCGCTATCAGAGGAGAGCGAGGCCGAGTGCTCGGGGTGGAGCTCCCAGGTCGAGTGCTTGTGTGCGGGGCCATAGGAGACCGACTTGCGGACGGGCGCATGCGCGTCGGGCAGGACGGCCGCGGCGGCGAGCACTGGGAGGAGGGCGAGGAGTGCTGCCGAGCGCATTATGGGTAAGGACAGGCAGAGAAGGAGCAGGCGAGTATTCTATGCAGTTCTAACCAGCAAGTGTTCTGTGATCTGACAGGGGAGAGGCAAAGGAGTGGAAAGGAGAGGATGGGGAAGAGAGGCAAGAGACGCGGTCCGGGGCTGATAAGGGGAGCCGGAGAGGGCCGAGTGTGTACCCCGTCCAGTCAGTAGTGGGTGGAGTGGCGAGTCGCGGGACCAAATCTGAGGTGTCCCGGTGGCGCGGCGCCGGGTGCTCGGGTGAGCGCGTCCATGCGTGCCATGTATGGTGACTCGGCACCCAGTCAGATGCAGTCATTGTGCATCAATCGTCGGGTAATCGGCTAGCTGCGAAGGCCGCTACGGGTTGGCTCATGCAAGCCCTCAGGAGTAAGGGGAGATGTGAAAGAGGCTGGGGGTAGACAATGCGTCACTGCGTCACCCGTAGCGCCGCGCGATCCGATCGGTCGCCACCCATTGTAGCCCATATCTGTCGCCATCCAGTCGCCTCCCATCGTGCGACTGGGCGACCGAATCGCCAGGCTATCGTCTGTACACGTGATCGTGTCTTTGTGCGCACCCGCAAAGCTTCACCGCGGGAAGAGTGAGCAAGGGGAAGAGCACGTCACGCTGTGCTGCCCGTGCTGTGCATTTGCTTCTGCAGGATGGGTGGGCTATAGAACTGCAGAAGTGGGGGGGGGCAGGGACAATCACAAGCTTCGGTGGGCAGGGGCTCGTGTCATCGCATTCTAGTATCTCGGCCAGCCCGCATGGTCCAGGGCTTCTGGTGTGCCGTTGATAAGCACGATAAACCCCCATCAGCGGGTGTCACAGTGCAGTCACTCTATCATGGATGTCACACAATCTCGGCGCCCCGCACTGCCCACACCCCATGCGTCGAATGATAGCGTCATCCACCGTGCGCATTGAGCATGGCGATCGGGCCAGTCAGCGAGCCCACCCGATGGTGACCATGGGCAGTGTGCAGTAGCAAGTGGAGTTATATACGCATGGGACAAACGTCGTAGAGCAGTCTCATCCCCAGACCAGCAGTTCGACCCCTCCACGCGCTCTCGAGACAACTCAAACAGTCCCGCTGTTGTCACACTTGACTGATCGCAGCTGACAACTCACCCGGCAGTTCCCGGGATCCACCACGCGATAACTACCAGACGCACACTACCCAGGCTAACCGAACAAATGGAATAATAGGAAGGCGGACCACACAGTCGTCGCAGCGGGGCGCATGGGTTCCTTGTGCTCCGATGGTCACAAGAGCGCCTGGAACTGAGCCAGAGCTTTGGAAGGTCTACCATCTGGCCGGCTTCGGATCGCTTGTTGATCGACCAGGCGATCACGATATCGGTCATCGCCTATTGGCGCCTGCCGCACATCCGTGGAGGAAAGAGTCGGCCGAACCCCGAAGTAGTGTGAGCTGCGACGGCTGACATGCAGAAGCGGTAGCGCGAGATAGACAGCGCGCGGCCAGTGTGACGCAGCGTATCTAATCAGCGTGCGGACGTTGGCCGGCGAGTGTCCAGCTTGCAATTGGACGGCCGATATGACACCGGCCGTACTTGCGTGGCTCGGCCTGCGCTGGATCTCGCGCGGCGTTGACAGCTGGGTAAGCTTGATTATGCAGTGCATTGAGCGTGCATTTCGCTGTACTGCTAATCTGGATATTCGACGATTCAACGGGAACGCTTGACCATTGACGACAAGCACTAGCTCTGAGTCTATTGTGCGGGCATGGGTCCAAGCCAGCGCACAGCTCGGCACAAGCGGCGGTGCGGAATCTCGAGACCGAGAACGCGGACCGTCGCCCCAGCGTTGCGCGAGTCACACATACCCATGCACACGCCCAAGACGCAACGAGCAACGAGCAACGAGTGCAGTGCAGTGCAGACGTGGTTCGCCCTGGAAACAAGGAGGGGCGTCGCCCACCGACGATCACAAGCCTCCCCCAGACCACGGCACAGGTACGGTGTGATCGTGTGCACGCGCCTCTATGCGCCTGGCTGTCGATCCGTGGGCTGTGGGCTGCCGCTGTGGGCGGCCCACTCTCCTCTGGACTCCTGCGCACTGGAAAAGCAGTGGGCTATCGACGAATAGTGGACTGGACCTCTGAGCAGATTGTGCGGTACGCCAGATTACGCAGCGGGGGGGAAAAGGTCGAATCGGAATGTATTACGTCACACCTGTCATCCAGGCCAGCCAGGCAGAGTGAGCCATTTACGCTGCGTCCAGGGCCAGGGACAGGCGAGGGACAGCGAGGGACGGCAGCTGATGTCCCGCATGGCCACGGTCTGGGGCTAGCTGGGCAGAATGGACTGGGTGCGGGTCTGCGGGGCAATCGATTGCCAGCAAGCGGCGAGATGGGCGACGAGTCATATCCCAGTAACCACCGCTGAATACCCTCACTCTCCTTATGCTTGCGGCGCCACCAAATTCCGAGGTTGCCGAAGAGGTATATAACTGGCTACTTCTTGCTGTCTCCACTCCTCAACAAACACTACACCAACTACTCGTAACCAAACTTATCAACAATGTTCGCTACTGTAAGTCTCTCCCTTGAGCTACGAGGACCCCGTCCCAGAGCTGACCACCAGACCAACTCTCCCATCCTCTCTTGCCAGGGCGGCTGCACCGGCTGCTCGACTGGCTCGTGCCAGTGCGGTGACAAGTGAGTAGTACTCCTCGCCTCCTCCCTTGTACTCCCTTTCTCTCGTTTCGACTCTCTCCCCTCCGCCGCTAGGCCGTGCGCGAATTCCAGTTGACAACCAGGTGCACCTGTGCCGGCTGCACTTGCGGCGACAAGAAGTAAACCTCTACTTCATCCCGCCCCACCCCGCCTAGTCTGTCTGCCAGAACAACACTCTAGCGGCGACTAGCAAACGCCAATGAAAACACAGAAAACCCAACCAACGAAAGAAGACATGTCCATATGTTGTAGCAACGAGTATGAAGAACGTCTTGTCCCTCCTACGACCTTCGCCCGCTGTTGCGTGAGGGTCGCCACTGACCCATCACTGACTCTAGCTCGCCGTCTAGTTCTATATCGGGACACCGTCTTCGGAGTGGGTCAGCTCACACGACTAGCGCCGTAGCGCCGTCGACATTCGTGATACCGGTGCCAACTACCGGAATAGTGGTACGAGAACCCCCGTCCCGCCCGCGCCGCCCGGGAATACAGAGACCACTGGCTCCGTATCTTCGGCCCACACCCCATACCCCATGGCTCAGTGTGCACCCCGCGCACCCACAGGCCCACAGGCCCACAGGCCCACAGGACAAGCTGGGCGCGATCGGGCGTCGGGCAGAACAGAAGGCGAGCAGTGCTACATGCTTATCACCCAGTGCCCGCAGCTTCTTGCGCCCTCGCCACGATCCAATGGGCAACGTCGGTCCACTGGTGCAGCCGGTGCAGCCGGCGCAGGTTGGTCAGCAAGTCCAGGTGACTTGGGCCCGTTGCCCGATCAGGCTGAGGCGGCTGAGGTGGCTCAGGCGGCTGAGGCGTCTTGCGCCCTCGTCATCTACATTTCCAAGAGAATTTCCAAGCACAACAGCGGACACAACGGAATGGGGCACCGGGGGCGCACTCATCCCTCACGACGATCATCACGGCTTACACTGATACACTGGCCTGCAGCCTGCGCTCGGATCAGGGGGGGGGTACGAGGGTACGAGGGTACGAGGGTACGAGGGTACGAGGGTACGAGGGTACGAGGGCATGAACGCTCAGGCCATGGCACAATACCAGATACCAGATACCAGGATAGGCATCGACACAAGCCGGCAAAGACCGCGCCGCACCCGACTAAAGATAGCTCAGACAGTCCGACAGTCCGACAGTTGGCAAAACAGCTTTGCCTGATGGCGAGAGGAGAGGCGATAGCGGATCTCGGAGATCCGGAGAGAGCTCATGACTATGCCGAGATGCAGGAGCTCGACATTCACAAGACTCGAGCCCATCACTGCCTCCGCAGGTGGCATGGACGGCCGCTCGCGCGCTCGGGTTTCGCTCACTCTCATGCCCCCCGCCTCGATCAGTACCGCGGCTCGCCGGCTCTCTGCTGGTAGAATAACAGGACGACAGAGAAGGAGCCGTTGAAGAGGCGTTATCTCAGTCTCTGCATTTCTGGGCGGGTAGCTCGAGCAGGGAGAGCAGGGAGTCACCCGCGGTCCCTTCTGGACAGCCTGGACAGAGACATGTCAGCTGACCCCTACAAGCTCTGATGCTTTGCGCCTGGCATACTGCACAGACGCGGAATGGATGTAAAGGTCGCGCGGACGCTCATACTTGCCCCAAGTCGAGGCCCCAGAGCTGCCCAAAGTAGCCCACTCTCTCCACCCTCTCCACCGTTCTGCAAGAGTCGGAATGGCCATACGTCGTCCGTGGGTTTATCGCCACACCCCGACCCCCGCGCTTCAGCTTCTCCCCAGATCGACGACGCCATTTCCAACCGAGCGAGAAGCGAGAAGAACACACACACACACAGCAAGTGTGCGGACCCCAGCGTCTCCAATTTCACGGCCCCGCTGGCTATCTGTGTTTCTTGCGGGCAATTGGGCAAGCTGCAGTCCGTTACTCAGCTTTATTGCTCATGCAACTGGTCACAAGAGGCAGGTAAGCAGAGTCCACCTGGTATATTGCTACGGTGGCATACCAGTTACACACCCCTCACTTGTCCTCAGCAGGAGCGCACAGATCAAGCTGCGGTCACCTGTCCACGTATCATCCCCCGTCTCAGGCCGCTCCAGACTCCAGAACTCAGCGCACGTACCGAGCTTCTTAGCTGTGCAGCCGTGGACGTGCATGACTTCCTCAAAGGCCTTCGAACTTCTCAAGAAGACAAACCCGCAAAGTCGCAGGGGTCCCGATCTCAGTTCCGTTTCAACCACGTAACGGATCGCCCTTGCTCCGCCGGGGCACCAGGGACTTGTAGCAGATGCAGAAATGGCATGACGGGCCGGCCCTAACCTTTTGCCAAGGACAGGGCACGGTCGAAACTAGAGACTTATACAACTCGTAGGGAAATACTAAAGAGGGCTGGTGTTTGTGTATATTGTACTTTGTGTGAATGTTTGGGAGTCTTGAGGGTCGTTGCGGAGGGTCCGCGAGTCGTTAGAATGTGAAGTGGAAGTGGAGTGTGAAGTGAAGGGTGAAGTTCTGAGTACAACGCGAGAGTGAGAATGGTACAGAATACAGTTTGCAGTTGAAGAGAGAGCCTAGGCGACCTTGGTAGCGAACCAGACCTTGTCGACTGATGAGGGCGAGTTCGACGCCTGCCGAGTCGTCATCATCGGCTTGGGCGGGATGGCGGGCGGCACGCGCGGCTTGACGGTCTTACGCCTGTGCTCGTGCGTGTGCGAGTGGGCCGGGCCCGCGAATGCGCGCTTGTTGCTCCTCGCGTCCGTCGCGAGGTCGCGCATGTCGCGCGGTGAGATCTCGTGGAAGTCGACCCGCTTCCGCGTCACGTTGTTCCCGAGGAAGAAGTTGTAGATGTCCGCCGTGTCCGCCGGCAGAGAGGTCGGGCGACCTGCGAGTCCTGCGACGGGGCGAGAGGACACGGGGAACGCCGAGATTGGGCGCGGACCTAAGGATGAGAAGGTCGAGGGAGGGGGAATGTAGGACGGCGGCCCGGCGCTAACGGACACAATACGGCGCTGCGGGCGCGGAGGCACGGGAGGGCTGTTCTGCGACGACGATGAGCCAGATGGCGTGCGCGAGTTGGAGCGTGGGGAGAGGCGCGCGGGAGGAGAACGGCGTCGCTGAGAAGCTTCGGGCAAGGGCAAGTCGCGCGCCGAGGCAGGCGACGAGCACCCACTGCTAGGCGGGCGGGGGTCGAACGGGCTCTGGGGTGGGTGCCACTCGCTCTCATCCGTGTTAAGCTTGAGAACAGGCTTGCGCTTGCGCCCGCCGACGAGCGTGCCATAGCTCTTCCCGTTGACGACAGGAGGTTGGGCGGGTGTCACCTTGTCGGGTGTTTGGCGCGGTGTTTGACGGGGAGTCGGCAGGGGTGCGTGCTGGTGAGCGGACTGCTCGGCGAGAGAGGTTCCCCACTGTGTCTTGACGTGGCCGACTGAGTCAGTCGCAAATAACAGCGGCAGCGAGGAAGGCTGCGGCGCCGAGATCATGTCCTTGCGCTTCCGGTAGCGCGGCGTGTCCTGCTCCTGGCGGGGCTTCTTCTTGCGCTGCGACAGCGAGAACCATGGCGGGTACGTCGAGAACGGGGGCATGATGTTAAGGGGGTTGTTTGGTTCAAGGAGTCGATGAGAAGTCAGACGCGCGAGGGCGTGGGCATCGAGCAGGATGTGCGAGTGTGAAGAGTTGGGAGTGTGATCGTGTGATGTTCAGTGTCAGAGTCGGTGGCAAGATGAGTGATGTAGGTGCGGGGGTATCGGTGACAGGAGGTGGTCGAGCAAGTGAAGGACAGCTTGGCTCGGAGGATGGGGACGGAGCAGAGACAGGGAGAGAGTGTGTGATCGAGAAAGGCTGGGAGTATGGAGCATGCAGAGTCATGTGTCACGAAACGCGCGGCTGGGGGGAGCGAGGGCAGCCTCTGGACCGTCGAGCGTGCATGGCGTCGGGTGGTCTGGACATAGCGCGATGGTGACTAGGAGTCGACGTGCATCAGTGTCCATCAGGCCTGGCGTCTCAGGCGTCTGGCACGTCTGGCACGTCTGGGCGCAGTGGATCCGCGTTGGGGTGAATGGTCCCGCCCCGTCCAGCCGCTAAGCCACCGCCCGTCCATCGTAACGCACCTCGCATGCCTCCGTCGAGTTCCACTCTCCATCAGGTGCAACGCTCCCTTCAACCACACTTTCACTGTTGCAAGACAATGAATGGGAACACAAAACAGATAAGGTGGACAAAATCAAACGCGTCGACGTATTCTACAACCAGTTGTCCTGAATGCTCAAAATTCCCCGAGGTGCCCCGGATCACCGATATTCCTTGGCGACGACTCCGATTCTCTATAATTCTACAATCTATCGTTGACTTCTAATCTCTATCGCTTACCTCCTTCTAACGACGGCACCGCTGCCTCTTGACCGGATGCCCGCTCACCGCGCCGCAGCATCGCTTCGTGCTGCCCTCGGGGCTCACAACACGACACTTGCATGCACCTTGACTTTCGGCTTCGGTCGGAAGAACATTCGATGGGCCATAGACGCGGCTGATCGTGTGCTGCACGATCTTGCCGAGCGTCCCAACGGCCCTCTCCTCGACCACCTCGACAGCCCACAAAAGAAGGTTGAGGCCTGCGGCTGCACTGGAGAGGATGTGGTGATCGAGGCTGTGCTGAAGCCAGACCAGTGGCGCGGGTGCGGAGTAGGGGCCGGAGCACCCGGTGCCTGGCGCCGAGCGGCAGTGGTTTGGCCATCTGCACTGCCTGCGGGGAAGAGGACAGGTCTGCCTGTGACTGTTTCTAGCAGCGCGCAGACGCAACTTGTGCGCCGCCTCGATTGGCCATCTGCGCGAGACCTCGGCACGAGGCTGACCGCACGGCACTACCGGCGGCGACGGGCGGTGGATCTCGGATGAGGGCCTGTCGGGCGGATAGGGTGTTATAAAGGGGGCCCCGACTGACCACAGGTCGTACCCGTTCGGAGTCATAGGGCTGTCGAGGCCACCGTATTGTGGGCGGTAGTAGTGGTCGTCCTCGTCGTCCGTTTCGGACTCTTGGGTCGCTGTCGAGCGAGTGCAGCTTTCTTGTCCCAGGAAGCGCTCGAGAAGAATGGCCGTTGGCGAAGAGCGGTGCACTCCCCCAAGAGGGGTGGCCGCGGGCACGCGTGCGTGAGCTCTAAGCTGAGAAGCTGCGGCGGAGGAGCTGCGCTGAGCCGCGCGAAACATGGTGGATGTGTTGAGGTATATGGAACGAGCGCCTATGAACGGAGGGAGTGGATGTTAACAAGAAGCGTCTGGAGTGAAGATTTTCAGCAGCAAGAAGCTCCATCGACATGGTGAGAACAACAAAACAGCGCGCCTGGATAATTGAGGGTAACGAGGGCTGGACGCGGCTGCGCGGACCAGACCACCTGGTCTCGCCCACTAGCGCCAGATCATGATGTCCCCTTGATAGCTCCTACAGCTCGTTATAAGCTCGCTGCGTGCTGCATGTCACTCATACGTAGATCTTGTGTTGCGCAGATGCTCAAAACCTGCAGGAAGCGGCTTCCTGATTGTCTTGTGGAAGCCACGACAGTGGTCAAAGGTCAATGGATTGACAAACCGGCAAGCAAGACACCTTGTCGACAGATGACAAGCTTCGACACCAGTAGGGGGGTGACTGAAACATGACCCAGTCTGTTTGATAGCACACAACGTGCCCGAGCACACCAAATAGCAATCTTCCGGTCCACTGGGTCCGTTGGCGTCGCAATGTTCCTCCCGCTCACGGACGACGTCGGTAACCTTGTCTGTACCGTTGAAGCAAGGTACCGTTGATCCAACGGATCTGTGTGATCGCCCTTCCTACCCAATACCACGAGTACCATGTCCCAAGCGCAACTGCAGTGAGAAATGGCATCGAGACCGCACAGCAAGCTCCAATGGCCCTTGTCCAGGCAGCCATGGTCACTGTGAGTTGCCACTGCCAGGGTCGCTGTTCGCACCCAACTTTTGAGCTGGTGGTGATCCGAGTTGACGTCAGCTTTTGCCACCCAATGAATGTAAATTCCTCGATTGCCTGAAACGGAAATAAGCAGGAATTGCGGGCAACCCCTGGATCGAGATCGCCCTGTGCGGCACACAGACAAGCGCGTCGTGTGCATGTCACAGCAGCCCAGAAACGAAGAGATGCATGCACGAAACGATGACGCAGATGTCCGTTACCAAGAGTTCCGTCAGTCGAGACAGCGTTCCAGCGTCTCGGATGTGTTGTAACCTGTAACCTGGTGCACCCGGTAACTTGGTCGTCTGGCCGCAAGGGTGCCAGAACCCTTGGCAGGGAAGCCACGTGCCAGGACCCGCGCTTCGTGTGACAAGAGACCCTGAGTTCCTCATACAAGTCAGTTACGGCCAGCCAGGAGCCAGGAGTGGCCACTGCCTGTCAAGGTACGACGGAGCGGCCACCGTACAGCGTCGAAACCCCCCCACCGCGCGAATCTCCTACTCTGGTACTCGTCCTTTTGTCGCCACGAACTTCTGACCCCGCCGCCGCGCCGAACTCGCATCGGAATCCCCCTTCTCACTGACCCACCTCCCATTGTCGCCATTGTCCTTTGCCCATCCACTCCGATCCCCTCCCACCGCGACACATCCATCCACCACGTACCTTGTCTCCACCATCTTTTACCACGACTACCCCTTGACTGCACAGCGCATCCAGTCGCTATGCCCGCTGCAGTCAAGAGACCCCGCCCACTCACTAGCGACTCGGAGGCATCGGGCCACGAACAACGCCTAGCTCCACCCATCGATTTGAAGCCCTCTCTCCGTCCCAGCCTTAGGGAGTACCGCGACCATGTATCCGAGACCGACGCGACCGAGACTGAGACCGAGGACGCAGAGGTCGAACTCGGCGGCATGCTCACATCCATCGAGCAGCTCACCGACGACGCCGACGTCGACGCCTCCCTCGCTTCCCTTCCTCAGAGCCCACTAGCGGCGTACGGGAAGGGGAAGGGAAAGGGCGTCGACCCAGCCGAGCGCTGCCTAGCTCGCCCGAACAAACGGAGCGGCAGCCTGTATCCGGCCAAGCGAGCTCCCACTACTCGCCGACGCGTCTCTCCCGGTTGCACTGTTCGTAGCTCTTCACGGCCTGAGCGGAGGAGGTCGCTGACTCGGTCGCAGCTGCAGCCTCTGAGACCCACCCGTCGCATCGTGTCTCCCACCGAATCTATCTACAACATCACCAAGTGCATCGACAGCCTAGTGAGTTCATGTGACCTCGACATGGCGTCGCTGACAATAGGCCACGAGCCCTAGCTCGCTGGAGGATGAAAAGCGCGTATATTCCTCTTTGTTACTGAGTCCCAGCGACGCCAACAGCCGTAGTACATCCTCCACCGAGTCGTTATCGCCTGTACCTGGGTCGCCGTCGCCTGCACCAGACTCCGAGCCCAGCGAAGATGAGGCCGAGCGTGACTGGCTCGAGTCACCGCTCGCCTACAAGCTCCGTCAGTCCGTGCACCGTCGTCGTGGGAAGCTGGCCAAGCGCCGTGCAGCTGCCGCGATCACCGACGACCGTCTGGCGAAGAAGGGCAAGAAGTGGCATGAGCTTGAGACCCCGAAGCAGCGGGCAGCGCCGCTCACTGTAGAATCGCTCGAAAGTCTAGCGCGGCAGATGGGCTATAAAGTAGTCCCGGCCAGTCCAAAGGCGACTAGTGACATCCCAGAGGAGCCTGAATACGTCTTCAAGATCCCAGGCCCTGTGAAAGAGGTCGACACCGGCACCACCCTCGGCAGTTCAAGCAATCGTCCTCTATCTAGTCCGAAACAGGTAGACACACTACTCGCTAGCGCCGTTGCCAGCTCTTCGAAAACGCCCTCGCCCAAGAACAAGCGTGCGAGGCGCACCACCAACGAATCGACCTCCGAGTCCGAGAAGCCTGTCTCTAAGCAAGCCAAGCCCGCCCCAACTAAGGCCTTTGCGCTTCGCCCGCCCAAGCCTTCCAAGCGTCGTGAGAACAAGCGCTCCACCGTCCGAGTTGTGCGGGACCGCTACGCCGGCACCGTCCCGAAGAGCAAGCACACTGTGGCTTCGAAGGCGCCAGTCCATCAAGTCGGTGCTAGTGAAGCTCCTGTTCAAGCCACGAAGGCGCCACCTGTCTCACCTGGCCGTGCACGTTTCCTCCGCCGTAGGATTAGGAGGTCCCACCGGCCCGTGGCGCTGCACCGTCCCTCGGAGCGCAAGACGCTGAGCGGCTTCCACAAGGTCGCTGCCTCTCCTGATGTCGCTCCGATGGCAGGGCATGAGTTCGTGCATGTTCTGCAAGTGACTGTTGTGAACCGCCGAGTGCGCAACGGTATGCTCGCGCGACACCGCACGCGAACGGAGCAGGAGCACACCAAGCGCGTTGCTCCTCCGAGCCGCCGTCTGTCAGGCTCTCCCTCAGACGAGGACGATGAGGTGGACATGCTTCTAGAGTCCGACGTCGAGATGCTCGACAACGAGGAGATCGAGGTTGCTCTGGCGCAGGCGCCGAGCAAGCTCAACGCTTCTCGCAAGCGCCCTCCTCGAGGCGGCGATCTCGCCGCTGAACGTCGCGGCCGACGCGCAACCCTCCGCCAAGACGAAGTCGCCGTGCAGGCTGAGCGTCTGAAGGCGTTCTTCGCCGACCGCGCGGCTGAGCGCGAAGCCGCCCGTGAGCGACGAGACGCAACGAAGCGTTCCGCGATCGAGTGGCTCATCGCCGAACGTGAGCGGGAGCGGGAGGCCGCCGAAGCTGCCGAGGCGGCCCGCGTCGAGGCCGAAACGGCAGCTGAGGCCGAGGCGGAACGTCAAGCCGCTGCAGAGATGCAGGCTGAGGCTGAGCGTCGCGCACAAGAGGAGCGCGAGGCTGCCGCAGCCGAGGCATACGAGCAGGAACGCCTGCAGCTGCAGGCTCGCATTCGCGCGCGCACCGCCCGCCTGAACCTAGCCCTGCACCGTGAGCGCGTGCCGACTGCTGGCTTCGTGGCGCCGGGCCGCATGCGTGCCGCCACCACCCCGATCAGGACCTTCCACGAGGACGTCGCCGAGTCCTCAGCCGCCGCCGAAGCCCGCGTCGAGCATGAGATTGACACCCTGGCCGAAGTCACTGAAGCAAGTGACACTGAAGGCTCGGAGGACGAGAACGACACCCCGTCCACCCCTCGCGCTCCGCGCACGCCCTCGCCCGGTCCCCGACAGGAGATCCCCATGGACTCGCCGCCGACGTACGAGTTCCCCTTCTTCCCCATTGTCCGCCCTGCGTCACGCGCGGCCCGTCCGCGAGTTCTCTCTCGCCAGCGCCGCGCTTCGGACCCGCCCTCCTACGTCGAGTTCCGCGAACGCACTGACCGCTCGCCCTCCCCGCCCCCGCCCTACAACGCGCAAAGCGACCGCACGACGCTCATCTCGCCCGTCTTCCGCTCCGACAGCGAGAGCGAGAGCGAGGACACACCCACGCCAACTCCTCGCGCGCGCGTGCTGGACAGTGTCGAGCGGCGCATGTCGCCCGTCACGCCTACGCCTGCGCCTCGCCAGGCTGGCGCCCGACTCGGCCTCGGCCGCCCCACGGGACGCCCGGTCCACACCCTTCCCCGCCGCACTCTCCCAGGCTACCTCAGCATGGGGGATAGTGACGAAAACATCGGGGCACGTGCCTCCTCCGCCTCCTCGGAGTCGGAGTACGTACCCGGCTCCGACTCTGAGACCGAGGAACAGGAGCCGGCGCCGATCGTGCGCACCATTGGCCGCTGGTTCGGTTTCTGGTAACCACGATACGACACTTCTGTACTTTGTCTTTCCTTTCAATTATGGATTCTTGTTATGGTTACATTATGATACAACACGGCACCCCTCTATACTGCTGGGGGGCTAGAAGTTCCAGCCATACCCGTTCGCCTTGCCTGAACGGTACAAGTCGCCGACGACCGTCTCGCGCCACGCTGCATTCTGCCGCCTTATTTTGCGCCGCTTGCTCTTGCTCATCTCCTCTTTCTCCTCGGGCTCGGCGACAGGAGGTAGGAAGACGTTGATGTGGCTCCACCCGTGTCCCTTTGCGAGCTTGGACTCGGGGAAATGCGCGACAAAGCTGCGCGGGAGCTCCTTTGCTTTCGTGCAGATCTTGTGCTGCTCCGATCGTGCCGGGGGGAGGGAGGGGTAGTGCTCGTGCGCCCACTCCGCCTCCGTCGCCAGCCGCGCTATCCGCTCCCTCATCTCCGTGGAGAGAGGGGTCAGGCGCGGGTTCCGCGTCACTTCGTAGTACTCCGTATCGTCCAGGTTCACGTCGACGGGCGCAGCGAACAGCGGGAATCCTGATGTCAGCTCAAACCGGACTGGGTAGCTGATGTAGATGGGCCAGAGGGAGGGGAAGGAGAGGCGTACTCACGAACAATATCATTCTTTGGCAGCGGCGGCGCCTCGGGCTTAGCAGCAGCCTCCAAGGCCGCTTTCATGGCCCTCTCGCGCTCCTTTCGCCGTTTCTTCTTTGCATTCTGTTTCTCGGCTTTCGTCATCGGCCGGCCGAGGGCTGCTTCTGCCGCGGCGTCCGCCTCGGCGTCCGTTGTCGCTGCAGTTGCGGGGTTGACTGGGCCGACTGGGGCAACGGGAGTAGAGGAGACATCGAGGGCTGGTATCGGCGTAATGTCGGCGAGGTCGACGCGCTCCTTCATCAGCGACTCGTACGCTGAGACGAGCTCTGGTGGAGGGTCGAACGGTTCCTCCTCCTCCACTTCCACTGTCACCGTCTCCGTCGCTACTAGTGTCGGGTCCGTGGAGATCGGAAGATCGTCCACCGCGCTAGCCGAGCTATCACTGCTTGTGCTAATCGTGCTCGCGCGTCGCTTCATGTTGCAGCTTTCGGCGTCGGCTGGGGTCGATCGATAGTGCGATTTCAGGCAGTGAGGCTCCGAAATCTAATCGGCCTCCACCACGGTGGCAAAGTGCCACACGCCCAAACGCCGACTTGACTCACCCCAGCAGCGCGTCACTTGATTTCAACCTTGTACGGTGGAGAAGTTGGAACAACCACATCAAGCGCGACCATGTCGTACAACAACATCGGACTCTCGACCGCGAGGGGGAGGTGAGTGCGCGCAAGCGCAGCGAGCGTCTCCATCCTAAGAATGGGAAGGGGCATCCTCGCTGGCAGCTCAACCCTCACGATGGTATAAGCTGACATTCAGTGGCACGAATGGCTTCATCCAGCGCAACTCGGCGTCGCTGGCTGTGCGCTCTGGACCCCCCGGCGGATTCGGAGGCCAGCAGAGCTACGAGGATTACCTCAACGAGATTGCCAAGCCACCCATCCACCGGAATCCTGACGCGGGCATTCTCGAGCACGAGCGCAAGCGCCAGGTCGAGATCAAGTGTCTGGAGCTCCGGGATCAGCTTGAGGATGAGGGGTGAGTACTACGAGAGCCTCTGTCCTCCGACACATCACCCATGGGAGGAGAGAGAATGAGCTTCAAGACAGACGAGCACGCAACCACCGCAGAACACCTTTGTTTCCCCGCTGCCCTACTAGACAGTGCCTTTCGACATTGCCGGTTGTCGAGAGGTGATTCGGGCTAGCGAATAGCAAAGCGTGCTCGAATCTGCCTAAAGACCGTTCTTCTCTTTTCTCTCGTGGGAAATGTGCGGGGGACGGCGTTTCGACAATCACTTCATCTGCTAACTCTTTCACAGGATGGACGACGACGAGATCGAGGATCGCGTGTCGCGGCTGCGCGACAAGCTGACGGCGGCCAACGTGACGCTGAACGCGCGGCAGGCAAAGGACTCGCACTCAATCGCGGCGGCCAAGGAGGTCGAGATGGGCCGCATGAAGAATGCGCTGCGCATCTCTGCGGACCACGTCGAGGGCAAAGCGTTCCACAGGGAGACCGAGGAGGAGCGTGCGATCCGCCTCGCGGAGCGCGAGGAGAAGGAGAGGCAGAAGATCGAGGAGGCTGTCGAGCGCGAGCGCGAGATGGAGCGCCGCAAGCGGGAGTTTGAGGAGAAGGAGAAACTGCGCCGGCGAGAGGAGTACAAGCGCAGGAGGGAGGAGGAGAAGCGTCGTCGGAGGGAAGAGCGCGCGCGCCGTCGTGAGCGCGATGACCGGAGCCGCTCTCGCTCCCCCGTCCGCGGGCCGCCATCCGCTCGCCCGTTCGCCGGCGCGACGACTCGGCCTCCCCTCCCCCGCGCAGGAGAAGCGACTCGCGCTCTCCTCCCCCGAGACGCAGGAGGGATGCGTCCACGCCCCCGCGCCGCCGCGACGACTCGGACAGCCCG